>NC_135644.1:19967678-20269732 GCF_053574225.1 Canis aureus | reverse complement strand
TTACTGACCCGTACAGCATTAGAACTGTATCAGTTATGATAGGGGACCCAAGTGGTTGTGTTTTTTTTTTTTCTCTCTCACAAAGCCAGGTAGTGAAATTATATTACCAGTTACAGCAAAACATTTTGTTTTTCTTTCACAAGCAACATTAAATGTAGATTCTTTATACTAAAGCTATTGACTTGTAGTGTGTTGGTGAAATGCATGCAGGAAAATGCTATTACCATAAAGAACGGTAAGCCACATTACAATCAAGCCAAAAGAATAAAGGTTTTGCTTTTGTTTTGTATTTATTGTTCTGTCTTTGTTTCTATCTTTGAATTGCCACTTAAAGGTAAATTTCTATCATGTAAAAATGATCTATCAGACAAATATAAATGTAAAGAATACACATTAAATATAATAATTCATCTTTAAATTTTTTCATGGAATGGAAATCAATCAAGAAGAGTGTATTGGATATCTAGTTTTAATATTGGCCAAAAATCTAGATATGGTATTGGGTAGAGTACTGGAAAGTTACAAAAATTAATAAAAAAATTGACTAACATTTTAAGTTGTGCATCCTTTCTCCTTCTCGTCTACCTACTGTTTTGTTCTTCTTTTCGCTTCAGTTTCTTCCCTATGTATCTTTGATCTACTTTTCTATATACTTTTCCATTCCTTCCTTGGGCTCTTGTTTTTCATTCAAGATAATTTTCTTGTTTCTTTTCTGTTCACCCAATCTCTTGTTAATTACGTTCTGTAGACAATGGCTCTGTGCACTTAAACTCCTAATAATTTGCTATCACTATAAAAAAATCCATAGAGTATCACTATATTCATTCCTACAATTTCTTTGGCAAAAATTCTAAGTGAGCTTAGATTTCAGCTCTTCGTACCACATTAACAAAATTCCCAAATGAGAAAGATCTGGTTTTTCTACTTAATTATGAGTAGTTTGTGAAATGTTTCTCAATTCTGATTGCATTTTAGAATTACCTGAGAAGCTTTATTAAAAATGCCAGTGCATGGACCAAGACCAGACCAATTGAACTCATCTCTCTTAGAGACTTAAGCATATAATTTCTTTTTAAAGGCTTACCGTTGATGCTGATTCATACTAAGGGTTGAAAGTCATTGCATTAGGGTCTCTTCACCCAATGGGAAAAAATATTCTACAGAGAAGAGAGAATGACCCTTTCCCGTTTCAGAGTTTCATTATATAATGCATCGCATATAAAGTAAGGCTTCCAATATGATATTCCACATAAAACACACATTCAAGTTGTCATGATCAAGTCACAAATCTAAACCGGAGAGGCTTCCATTCTCTACTTCTCTGTTCTGGGGCATCTCTCATAATCACATGTTCTCCCGAGTTCTGTATAATACAGATCAATTTACAAAGAGCAGTGGGGAGAGATTATGAGGGGGGATGAAAAGGCAAAGGGGAAGGAAAGCGAGGGAAGAACAACTGGAGGAAGTAGAGGAAGCAAGGGGAGTATAAAAATGGAATGTTTTATAAACCATCCTCTGAAAAAAGGTCTTGCTGTTAATATCTACAGCAAGAGTGAAGGGAGGGGGAAGGAAAAGGCATAAGAAAAGAAATTTTGCTTAGTTGTCAATATGTTAGATATGTTTCTCCTCTCTTCTTTTCTTTTTAAGAAAAAATACCTATGAGAAAGGTGAAGAGGACATCATGCAAGTAAATGTTACAATGATTGCATCGATAATGGTTTTATTTTTCGTGTCATCTGAACTAAATAAATATTTAAGTGTCTACTACACATTAACTTTTTGATAGGCTCTGAGACATCAAAGATGAAATTAGCTGTCTAAAAGAAGGTTATAGCCAGAGGTGAAGAACCTTGTATGTCATGCTAAACAGCCTGAGATTTATTCTGTTGGCAATGAGGAATGATTGATTGCTCCTAAGCAGTAGAATGGCAGTGAAATTAGATACATCTGTCCCTACTTAATTTAATAGTAAGAGGACTACACTGATTTTTTTTTTTTTTTTTTTTGCTGGTATTTCACAGAGACCTTGTTTCCCCATCTCTTTATTTTTAAAGATGTCTGTGTTCTTATCTTTTGGTATATATTTTTAAAAAGAATATACATAGATAAAAAGACCAATCTAAATTTTCTGTTAATAGCCTATGCTAATCTACTTGTATTTATTTTATACAGAGATATATTTGATTTTATTTTTATTATCTATTCTGTGCTTTTTATTTGTCAAGTTTTTCTCTTTTCTTCCTTCCTTTTTTTGTCCTCTTTCAAATTAATTTTGTCATGTTTTTTCTACTCTTCCACATCTGTACTGGTTCAGAAGCTACACATCTTCCTCCTTCTTCCCTTCCTTTTCTCTTTTTTCAATAAGTGATTGCTTTTAAATTTTAACATACATACTTAATTAGTGAAATAAAATCAGCAGTTGTACTCTTATCTGGAACAATGAAGTTCCTAGATTTGACACATATTACTGCCCACTTTTATGTGATTTTTGTCTAATATTACTTAATTCATTGGATGTCAGACAGAGTAGAATTTAAAAATAGTATTCTTGTGCATTTGTATAGTCAGTGCTTAGACCTACTCACGTGTTAATTAATCTAAAATATGTTTCTTCTGTCTACTTCTTCATTTTGTGTTCTATTTCCTTTTCTTTTTAAAAAAGATTTATTTATTTAAGAGGGGGTGGGGCACAGGAAGAGAGAGAGAGTTGAAAGCAGACTCCAGCCTGAGTGCAGAGGCCAATGTGGGGCTTAGTCTCACCACCCTGAGATCAGAACTGAGCCGAAACCAAGAGTAGGTCGCTTAACGGACTGCAGCACCCAAGCGCTCCCTATTTCCTTCTTGAAATATATGAGGAATTCTATTAGGAAAGTCTGTGGTTAGCAAACTGACTCTACTCCTCTCTTTCTGAAGATGGCTTTATTTCAACCATATTTTTAAAAAAAGATTTATTTATTTTAGAGAGTGAAGAGAGACGGGGGGGAGGGGCAGAGGGAGAGAATCCCAAGCAGATTCCCCACTGAGTGCAGAGCCTGATGATCATGACCCTGAGACCATGATCTGAGCCAAAATCTGAGTCTAACGTTAATTTACTGAACCATCCAGGTGCCTGCAGCTGTATTTTTAACGGAATACTTTAGATTATAATTATTCTGGTGTTTTTCAATTTTTTTGAGACTAGTTATGAAATTGCTTTTATTAATCAGCCTCAGAATGTATGCTAATGTAATTGGAGGATTGACATATTTATTAATATCTGTAATTAAGAAAATTTCAAGAAAGCTCTCAGCTTTCAGCAAACAAGTATTTCCTCATCCTATATTCTTCTATTTTCTCCATCTAGAATTCCTGAGGGTTATGTGTTGAAATTTCTGAATCTTTCTCTCGTGTTTTACTGTTTCTTTCTATTTTTAATGTTTTTTTTTCCCCCTGGGTAATTTGTCAGCTTTTGGTATCAGGATAATGCTGGCTTCATAAAACAAGTTAGAAATGGTCTATTCCTGAAAGAATTTCTGTAATAGTGGAATTATTTTCTCCCCAATATATTTATAGAATTCATGAGTAAAACTGTAAGGAACTTGATTCTTCTTTGTGGGGAAGTTTTTAATTAAAGAGATTTGTTCCTTTAATAGATATAGGGCTATTATGATTTTTCCTTTTTTTTTGTTTTGGTAAGTTGCATTTGTCTAGAGAATTTGTTCACCCAAATTACTGAATTTACACCATAAATGGTTCATGTCATTCCATTATTATGCTTTCAATATCTGTGGCATCTCTATTCATATCTGTTTTTCCCTTCTGGTATTGAAAATTTGTAATTTATCTTTTTATTGATTAGTTTATCTAGGGGTTCTTCAATTTTGTTAATGTATTCAAAACACCAACTTTTGGTTTATTGATTTTTGTCTACAGTTTTTCAGTTTTCTATTCATTGATTTCTTCTTTTCCAATCCTACTATGATAAAGAATGTTTGGTGTAGGTTTCTAAAATAGATACTCATTATCATCTTAAAGAGAATTATGGCAATCCCTAATCTAAGTTTTTTCAAAATCATTCATGCACACTGAACTTATTAAATTTTTATTGTGCCTTATTTAGATAATAATATCATTATGATTCTTTATTTTGGTGTTACGGTAAATAGTATTGATTACTTTTAGAATGTCAACCCTAATTATTCTCCTGGAATTGAATCCAATTCGGTCATTTTCACTAGCAATTTCATTATATTGCAATATTTAATTCTCCAATATTTTGTTTCATGTTCTCACATCTACATCTGTGAAACAGCTTGGCTCACAATATTCCTTTCTTTTAATGTGCCTGCTAGATTTGGATCATAAGGTTATGGTATGCTCTTAAAACAAGTTGGGAAAGGGTCTCTGTTTTCTTTTATTTTGTTCTGTTAGAGATTAAATAAGACTGCTGTTAATTTGTCCTTAATTATTTAGATGACTTATGAAGACTTCTGAGTCTGGTTTGCTTTTTGTTTCAATTTTTTATCATTTATCCTTAATAAGTAGAGGACTGTTCGCTTTGCTGTTTCTTCTCATTTCACTTGCCATAAATCTATTTTTTCTAATGATTTAACATTTCACATAAGATTTCAAGTTTATTCACATAAAATATATATCTTTATTTATATTATATATTCACATAAAGTTACTTATGACTTTATATTATTTTATTCACATAAAGTTACTTATAACTTTATAATATATTTATATTACATTATTTAAAAATATATATTATATATTATTCACATGAAGTTACTTATAACTTTATATTATTTTTTAAAGTTATTGCTTTATATTATTTTTAAAAGGGCTGTAGTTAAGACCATTTTCCCTGATAGTAATTATATTAATAATATATTATATTAATTATTATATATTAAGAACCAACTATTGGCTTTTTTAATCTTCTCTATAGTATGTCCTTCCCTATTTCATTATTAATTTTGGTTGCTTCTATATTTATCATTTCTTTCCTTCTATTTCGTTGGTTCTAATTAACAATTATTTTGTACATTATTATAAAAATGTTTCAGCCTTTACCCTTTCTTTAGTAAATGCACTTAGGCTAGGCTATAAATTTCTCTCTAAGCATGGCTTTAATAACATTCCATAAATTTTGTTATTTTTTATTTTGTTACCATTCAGTTTAAAAAAATGTTTTCAGGTTTCTATTTATTTCTTCTTATTTTATTAGAAATTTAGGAAAGTACTGCTTAATTCCCAAACATTTGAGGGTTTTTTTTTTTTAAAGATTTTATTTATGTATTCATAGAGACACATTGAGAGAGGGAGGCAGAGACACAGGCAGAGAGAGAAGCAGGCTCCATGCAGGGAGCCTGAGGTAGGACTTGATCCAGGGTCTCCAGGATCACACCCTGGGCTGCAGGCGGCGCTAAACCGCTGCGCCACCGGGGCTGCCCTTGAGGGGTTTTTTAAAGGAATTTTCTAGATATTTTTGTTTTACTTCTAATTTATTTTCCCTCTGTTCAGTTAATATACTCTGCATAATTTTAACCCTTTAATTTTAGGGGAGGGAACTATTTTGTAGTTCAGCAGCTCCACAAACCTAAGTTTCATACGTAGTTGAAAATAAAATGTATTATTAAGTTATTATAATGTTTTATATATGTTTAATAGATCAAATTTATTGATCATGTCATTCAAAATACATCTTCATTGATTTATTTTGTCTGTTTTTTCTGCGTATATACATCACACATTTTTAATTGATAAATCTTATAGTATGTTATTGAAGCCAATCTTTAGGGGATAAGAGGAATAATCACCCCATGCTAAGTTCTCAAAAGGCTTCCTATAAAAGATTGCATTATTAGAAGGAACTGAGTGAGTTTATAACTATTGCCATTTTTTTCCAATACTAAAAACCATTCTCTTATAATACCAGCCAATATTTTTGGAAGCCGTATTCTGATGTGTCTTGGTTGGCTTTTTTTGGTAGTTTCTCAAAAAGTTAAACACAGAACTAACGTATGACCCAGCAATTCCACTCTTAAGGTATACAACCGAGAGAAGTGAAAAAATAAGCATACACAGAAATTTGTACATAAATTCTTAGAATTACTCATTACAGCAAAAGGGTGGAAACAACTCAAGTGCCCGTCATTGGATGAATAGATAAACAAGCTGTAGAGTATACATACAATGAAATATTATTCAACAATAAAAAAGAATGAAGTACTGATACATATTATAACTTGGATTGACCTCAATAACATCATGCTAAATGTAAGAGGCCAGAATAAAAGGTATTGCATGATTTCTTCATCAGACATATCCAGAATAAGCAAATCCAGAGACACAAAGCAGGTTAGAGATTACTAGGGGATGCTGAAAGCAGAATAGGGAGTGATTGATTACTTACCAGTAATGAGATGTTTTCTGAGACGATGTAAAGGTCTTGAAACTAGAGATAGCTGGTGGTTGCACAACATTGTGAGGACACTAAATGCCATTGAATTGCACACTTTAATATAATTATGTGAATTTCACTTCGATGAAAATTTATATGAAAAAAATTAGTTAATATTATTGCAACGCTACCCACTAGGGGGCGCTACTTCCACTAAGAAACATGACTAGCATTTTCTTTGGCGGACTAGGGGTTACCTTTGCAAATACATCTTGTTCTTATTTTGCATCTATTTTAGATGTGAAAAAAAAAAGAAGCAACTGTACCTTTTGGAAACATTTCTGGAAAACAGTATTTTACATTTGAATGTATCTCTTCAGGAAAAAGCGGTTTGTGAAGCATCTTTATTAAGAAAAGATTACTTTCCTTGAACATTGAAGACCTCATAGTTGAAAAACCAAACCAACACAAATAAATTATGAAACCAAAGAAATGGTGAATGGAAAGCATTTCAGAGATTCACATAAAACTGAATGAACAAAATGTTCAAGTACAGAGTCTCAAATAACTTTTCATTATTACTGTAAGTACTTGAGAGGGTCTTGAAGTGTTTATCCATATTTTCACGAGCACAATAAAATCTAGTTGTCTAACTCAGCTCATGTCTTAAATTCTTTCTCTAATTTATAAAATAACTCATCATTTGTTCATTAATAGAGCTATATTTTTGAAGTAGTATCAGGAAAAAAGAATTAGATTATAATTTTCCTGAGCTACTGTGGCCAGGGGTTTTAATAAAGTCACACAGGAAGGGTCATGCTTTCATATGTGTGAAATATTTACTTTCAGCTTCAACCCACACATAAGTTACTCTCCTACAAAGAGACTGTCCTCCTGTTACTGCTAACAACAAATCCCAGCTGTAGTAGAGAAAAATTACCCTAAGAAATATAGTCACCAAAGTAAATCTGATCCAAAGCATTCAAATTAGTACCACATAGTCATAGCATTGTACAGCTATTCTTGGGTTAATTTGTAAAGTCAGAATTTTCCAAGGTATACTAACAGGAAGCAAAGCCTTCCTCAAGAATCAGTTGATAAAGACTATAAAGACCTTATTCTGAGCAAAATCAGAATGGTCTTGCTACTAAGTCCTATGTGAAATGAGAAACAGGCATTCCAGGATAGACACGTTGGGACAAAACTCAATGTGGGGCTTGGCAAAAGAATCTAAAACTTCAGAAACATGAGCATAATGATAGATCTTTACTTAGAGAGATCAGGAAATATACCAGAACCTAATCTATTGTCAATATATAAAGCATATATAGATTTTCCTAAGATGCTTCAATTCAGTCATTCTAAAACCCAACAAATGAATTATCTTTTTGTCCTCTCCATGGAACAACTTTATATATTCTTATAATGCATTGTTTTGTTTTGTTTAGTGCATTGTTTTTCAATTGCTGAGTAACAACCACAAATATGGTAACTCAAACAATACATATTTGTTATCTTACAGCTTCCTGGGTCAGGGGTCTGGGTCAGTTTACCTGGGTCCTCTGTTCAGGATCTCACAAGACTGTAGTCAAAGTATTGGCCAGTAGTGGGGTCTCATTCGATGCCTGGGGTCCTCTTCAAAGCTCATGTGGTTGTTGGTAGATTTCATTTCCTTACTATTAGAGAACCCATGGTGGCTTGCTTTTTCAAGGCCAGCAGGAGTCTTTGTTGTCTCTAAGTTCACTGTAATGGCAGATACATATCATTATATATTTGTCCAAATCCATAGAACGCTAAACATCAAGAGTGAACTGTAATGTGAATTATGGACTTGGGTGATTATGATGTGTCAATATAGAGTCATCAGGTGTAATAAATGTACCACTCTGGTGGGGGATACTGTTAATAGGAGAGATGATGCATGCATAGGGGCAAGGGGTATATGGAAAATCCCTGTACCTTCCTCTCAATTTGCTGTGAACCTAAAACTGCTCTATAAATAAATAAATAAATAAATAAATAAATAAATAAATAAATAAATAAAGTTTTAAAGTAAAATTAAATCAGTTGGGTAACTTTATTACATATGCAAAATTCCTTTACCTTTGCCATATTTCAATGGTTAAAATCAAGTCACAGATTCTGCCCACATTCAGATAAAGGGAATTATATTAGGTGGCATAGCTCATAGGGAAAGGAGGTCACTCTAGATGTGTTTAGCACATGCAGGGATAGCTGAACTAAATGAAACCTGACTATCCTAACAAAAGTTATATTGCTCACAGAGGACAAGCCAGGAGGAAAACACCTTCTTCTGCAACCCTCTTATCATTGTAGAAAAACAAGGTTGATTTCTGTGTGGGTGCATATATCACACAAGCAACGATTACAAGCATCCATCACTCTTCATCCCAGTATATTCATTCATTTGCACTCCAAATAAACTATCTTTCCCTATTAGACAATGACCTAACATTTCCAATTGTTTTTCCCTGTCCAAAGGAAACTTTAAAATAACACAGACTGATTTTTTAATGTAATTAAATCTCTACCAGTAACTCGATGAAAGGTCAAGTAGACCTTATTCTCTCATAGGAGAATTTACCCAGTCATGATTTCTAACTTTCTCAGTACATAAGAAATCCCTGGGGACATTTATTGACATTTTCCTATTTTTTAAAATGCATAACGATTCATTCTCATATCACTTAGCCTTGCACATGACTATTTCCAGATGATACTGAAATGATCTCACATCCAGATATTGGCTACGGCATTAATGAAAAGTAGTGGCTAGTGTACAAAACTCGGCCTAAAAAATCAGAACCTCAGGGAGCAAAAAAAAAAAACAAAAGAAAAACAAAAAAGGTCTCTTAAACCTCAGCTATAAAGAAATAGAGAAAAGTAACAAGTAAAAGAATACTAAGTAAAAAATGCTGAGCTTGAAGAGTTTCTGTGACAGCAGTAAAGAGCTTGGAAAAATACACATTGGAGGAAGTTTGCAGAGGTAACAATCCTGCAATCCTGTCTGCATGATCCTGAATAATTTGTTAGTCCCAGGAGTGATTTCTGGCATTTGGAACAATTATCTGAAACTGAAAATCTCTTACTTGAGGACCATTTGTAAGTCCTGATTAAATTAATTGCTAGAAAGAGTAAAGCAATCAAGTCAATCAATGAGTAAGTGTGTACTTAAGGCCTGTCACATGCCCAGTGCAGGGCTAGGCTTTGTGCCAGACTTGAGATTGATAAGAATCTGGATCTAGTAAAGAAGGGGTCAGGATGTTGAGGCAGTCTTGTCACCAAACAAAGCTGTCATCATTTAGATATCCCATGACATAATGACTTGTCATGGAATGTTGTTACAGGTCAGTACTCGTGTTTTGTCTTTATACAAGCAGAGGAATATCTAGGAATCCAGGGGGCTACTTTCAGGATGGTTACTAACCATAAAGACATTAATGCATCTTGGCACCTTTGGAAGTCTTTGATGTCAGTTGCTCGAGATTAATCAGTCATTCGTGTCAAAATTAAGGAAAGTGCCAGGGTGTTACCATCCACACCCCATATAGACAATAATACCAGGAAAATAGCAGAGGCATAACAGAAAAAAAACATAAAAATATTTAATGTTTATTAAATATTGCTGTGCAATTGAATGAATGACAATCTGTATATGACCTTTCTGAAGGGTTCAAGACAATTTGGATTTTGTAGCCGTCTTCCCCAGGAGAACTGCCCTCACTCCGTACCCCATATCCCCATAGACTGAGCATTTGCCAGGCATTCGTCCAGCTTGCCACCTTACCTTTCTGGGGACAGTAGATGAAGGATGAAGATCCAGCTGGATCACATTCTCTTTACAAATTTGAACTGAGGACATGGAGATTGGCATTTGAAAGTTGAACTCTTTAATGGTGGAGGTAGGAAGACTCTCTTTCTGAGGATTTTTTTTTATCATCTCTTTGCATTCTATGAAATGTCTTCAATACATCACCTTTCTATTCATTTATTTTTATTTACTTTGAAGATTATATTACTTTCAACATAAGATGTCTTAAGTAAGACTACCAGTGGGCTTTTGAAATGTGCCAGAGGCCAATGAAGGTCACATGAGACATCTTTGGATGAATTACCTTATTTCTACATTTTTCTCTCTCAAGCATGAAAATTATTAAACAAACTTCTAAGAACATATAATAGTTTTTGCTCTCCATCCTCACAAACCCTTCTACAGCAGGTTTAAACTCCATTAAATGCATTTTCTGGAAAATATTTTTGTATCAACACCAATAGCTCCTGAGCTTCAAGGGGAGGAGAGAGGGATATAATTTTATAATTCTCACTAAAAATAGTTTAACATAAAGAAAGTGACAGATATGTCATAAAGGACACGAAGAAAGCATTGAACACTGTAGCATTGAACACGCTTGTTGAGCATTTGGTAGAGGTTTTCTACTTATAAGCCAAGTTTATAAATTGTCTGACTCTAGTTTGTTTCATGATACATATAATATTAATGAACATGTACAGATTTAATAAAGTATAAGTTTGTATCTTATGTTGATTTTTCACAATCATAGACCTCTGAGAACCATGAAGAACAAAGGGTTACAAGATATTATGTATAAAACCTCTTAATGAATAGCATTATTTTAAAATTTCTATAACTTTTTAAAAATATAAGTTGGTTTTACTTCTTTTTTTCTTGGATATTTTTACTATGCTTTTCAATATGCTTAAAATATTTTATAAAATTCATGTATTTAAAATATACCGTATGATGAAACTCATCTGTTTTAGAGAGTATACAATTTGATAACATATTGCTGATTCTTACTCTTCTTTGCTAAGAAATGCTAAGTTCAGGGGCGCCTGGGTGGCTCAGCAGTCTGCCTTCGGCTCAGGATGTGATCCCAGAGTCCTGGGATCGAGTGCCGCATCGGGCTCCTTGTGAGGAGCCTGCTTCTCCCTCTGCCTGCCTCTCTCTGTCTCTTATGAATAAATAAAATCTTTTAAATTTTTTTTAAAAAGTAAGCTCAAATAGGCCTACAGAGAATGATTAAAAACTAAAAATTTTATAGATTGGTATTTTGAAGTTATTACTGTATCTAGTAGTCATTGGAATAGCAATTACTAATATCACAGAAGCGCATGCCTCCCCAACCTGCCATACTGCCATGGGCTCCATGGGTCTGTCTACCTCAGTTTCTTCTTTGCCCTCACTGGTAGCAGCACTCCCTGTGGTTCTTGCCCAGTCTCACTCTACAACTCTTTTTCTGACCATGCTTTAGCTCAGCACAGAGGATTGACTCAAATCTCCTGTGGTCATCATCCCTCACGCCAAACTCCATGCGAAAGGCAGCAGGATGTACATTTACACGTATCAATGGACAAGAGCCCAAACTTCAGAGTCAGAGCTTATCACCACTGGGTAACCATCTGGATATACCAAAGATGCTCACTCAGCAGCTGGAAGGGTAAATAGGCCAAATTCCATGAAGGAAGCTTGACTTCCTGCTGTGAATAGGTGAGGGTAGCTCTTCCAATTAGGTAACGCAAAACATGATGGGAAATAAACTGTTCCCTAAACACTAGGTCTGATGGCCCCTTTAGGGGCCTTCCTGGTGTCTCATTTCCCAGAATACCAATCAGGTGTCCGTCCACTCCTTGACCACCTAGCATTATGCCTCTCTGTGAGTCAGCCCTCCTGTGGTTCAGGATTTTGAGCCCACATGATCCCCTAATGCATATACATTCCACTGAGAAGATCAGGGGAAATTCTGTAGGCCCTACATATCTGTAGCTTAAAAACAGAGTAAAAGAGAAAAAGAGACTGGTTTGTGATGGGCAATGGCTCAAAGCTGGTGAAAGATAAAATATTAGAGAAGACAAATATAGAGTGTCTTTTACCATGAAAGGGGAAGAAGCTTGAATACTGGTTTATCATCTTCTTTTGTCTTCCTGATAACTTCTAGTCACTTTGTTAACTCCCACAGAAAATTTTCCTATGAGGTATCTCTCTACCATATTCCTTGAGGCTTTTCTTTCATAACCAAACGCGCCCCTTACCTAGCAGGAATTATGGCAATAACAATAACAGCATTATTATTATCCATAATAATATAATACTTTGGTTATATTTACTATTATAATTATTATTGCTAATCTTAATTAAGCCTCACTATGTATCAGACACTCTTCCAAGTTACTTACATAAATTGTCTCATTGACTTCTCTCATCAAAGTATGTGTGTGTGTGTGTGTATAACGTCCAATGGAGGACCTGAGACCCAATGACACTGTGTAACTTGCCTAAAATCACAAAGCTGAATAGTAGAGCCAGTATTTGAGCCTGTGCAGTGTGACCCAAGCTCTTGCTCACTGAGATATGCAGCATATATGCGCTTGACTCAACCCCCTTTTATATCCAAACAGCTTCTTAACTCAGTGGCTCCATCCACCAGACAGGTCAAAGCACTTCTAAAGCTTTTCCATGTCCAACAACGTTAACAGCCAACATCCTCCTTCAGGATAAACTATCGTAGAGGAAAAAAAAAATGTTGCATCAAGTGTCTTTATAACTGTTTGAAGTTCTGAGTAGTTGGGAACAAGGAGGGTTCAAAAAATGTAACATCAGGGCCTTGCTTTTGGATTCACTGATTCATTCAACAAATATTTGATCAAGCACTTTGTTTTATATTCTAGGGACCGAGGATCACCAGTAAACCAGCTGCTCCTTTATTTGGGCCAGTCTGCCCTAAACCCAGCATGCTTCCTGAAGACTCTCTCTTAAAAGTGGTGTGTCAAGTCTAAAACATATGTGTGTCAAGTCTAAAACATATAGCCACATAAGAACCTGAACACAAGAAGTTACAAGCTATGGAATTGAGAATATTTAAATGGTACATAACACCAAGGGGAGAAGAATATCCGATTCCTACAGGCAGCCAGTGAAAACGGTACAAGATGTTTCAACATGTCATGATGCCAGCAGTCCCAAGAGAAGTCTATTTGTGCAAGTCCTGGAATTGGAGCCGTTTCTCCGCAGGAGGCCGTGTGCTCCTGGCCGTGACCGCACACTAACTGAGCTCGTCCCCTGTAATCTAACTGCAAGCAATGGGAGACAGCTCCTCAAGGGCAGCTATGGAATGACAGCTGGTAGGACTGACTGGACCCTGCAATAAAGCCTCAGACCCAACAGTAAAGCCTCCAAGGGAAGAAGAGATTTTGCCTGCATCGCAGTGGCTCTCCTCGAGTGTACGCTGGGTGGAGTCCCCTGAACCCGTTTGTGTTCTAGGGAAGAGCAAATTGTAAATTAAAATCAAAATTCTCTAACGTCTGTGAAATGCTGATATAGGAAAGAGTGCTTTAGGATTCCTCTGGTGTGCTGTATGTCCCCTGTATGGATGCTTCCCAGACATTCCGTCGCTTCACTCTCACCTGACTCTGGTTCTGTGAGGACATCGCAGGGACCATGGTTCCCGCAAGGGTGACCTGGAGGAGACACAGCACCTGTAGGGGCAGGGGTGCTGTTGTCTGTTGGTCAGGAACAGAAACTCATTTAGACTACCCCAGGCTGCACGAGTTTAGTAAAAGGATTATTTGTGGCAAGAAGGGAAGCAAGAAGCCCACGGGAACTCAGGGCTAGCTGAAGGCTGAGGCCCAGTGGAATGAAGCACAGTCAGGTAGATTTACCTGCACTGCGTTGGGTTCATTACTGAGCACAGCATCCTAGGGCCACGCGGAGACGTGTCTCTGCTCCTGCTTGCCGCCAACCAGCTCGTTCCCTCTTGTGCAGCCTGTCTCCACCTCACCTGTGGCCCTTGTGGCCTTTGCCACTCTGTGACGTCCTGGATATCATCTCGGCTTCTTCTCATACAGTCTGTGCCTGCGGGTTCTCTGTCTCCTACTTCAGTTCCAGACAGGGCATCTGGGAGGTCTAAGTACGCATCGGCCTTGGAAGGAATCATGCCAGCCCTCTCTGGCTGGTTGTCTTGAGATAGGTACTTACTTGCGTACATAAAGGAATTAAGAAAATAGAACTTACTTACCGTAGGTTGGGGGCCAATCTCTTTAAGTTTTTAAGCTAAAATGAGAAAAATATTCTGGATTCTTTGCCTAAATAGCTTAAAAAAGATCCCTGTAAGGAACTGTGAAATGTGCATAACAACCAGAAAATGACACTCTTACCATTAGTAGTTAGACCTCTCCTTCAGCCACGCAATCCGGTAAGAGCAATGAAAAATGTATCTCATAAGGAAATTGTATCCAGTAAGAAGTTGGCCAAAGACATTAAACATTACCAAGAAGTCCATAAAAATATTATGTAATATAACTTCCTGATTTTCTAGTTTACATATATTTTATAACACGTACAATATGCTGTAACATTAATAAATTTGTAATTATAAGGAGATCTATATATATAATTAGGAACATGTTTAAAAACTAGAAGTGGTTATATTCAAAAAAGTTATAACCTATCCAGCTGACTGTTAGCTTTACGAGGTCAGAGGTCCTTTCACTTGTTCACATCTCTCACTTAGCACCTAACATTTAACCATATTGAGAATCTCTTGTTAGCCAGACCAGATACAATTTTTTTTTTAATTGTGTACCAGAATCACAATGATCCATGTTTTTTGGAAAGGGGTAAATCATTTATAACAGTCAATTACTTCTGCAGAAGTAGTAGGTGTGGGGGTATTGTGGCGGACTCAGTGTGCCCATCCTACACAATGCACTGTGCCACAGCCAAGCAGGGTGCCAGGACAGAAGTCCCACCATGTAACCGAGAGCCGAGAGCAGGATTGGAGTGGAAAGGGCACTCACACGAGAAAATGGCAAGCATCTGGGGATCCCTGGGTGGCTCAGCGATTTAGCGCCTGCCTTCGGCCCACGGCGTGATCCTGGAGTCCCGGGATCGAGTCCCACATCAGGCTCCCGGCATGGAGCCTGCTTCTCCCTCTGCCTGTGTCTCTGCCTCTCTCTGTGTCTCTCTCATGAATAAATAAATAAAATCTTAAAAAAAAAAAAAAAAGGCAAGCATCCCAGCAACATGCTGCAAGGCTAAAGGGCTGGTGGTTTCTGGTCCCAGCACGGCCTCATGGATAAGCAGCTGCCTATGACAGAATTGCGGGCGGTAACATATAGTTAAGACACAAAAAAAATATTTCAGGGAGGAGCCAGACATCTGGAATCCTAGAGGAAAAACATACTGAGTCAGGAAACAAAATGGAAACGAGCAGAGACCAAAACCAGATCTCTAGCATCAAGGGATGGAGCTAAATAGGCAGTCAGACCTGTGAAGTCAAATATTGACTCAAAGTGTGGTCCCTGCAACGTGTAGTATCAGCATTTCCTGGGAACTTGTTAGAAATGCAAATATCCTGGTTCACCTTAGATCTACTAAGTCCAAGAGCAGAAAGTGGAGCCCAGCAAGCTGTAGTTTAACAAGCCCACCCAGTGGTTCTGAGGCACCTTAACGTCAGAGTACCACTAAACTAAAGAGATGTTGCTCACCCTTCCAGGCCTGGGCTTCCTGCATCTGCGTTTATGCCACCACACGGTTTCAATTATTACAGGTTTGTAATATAGTTTGAAATCACTAAGTGTAGGGCCCCCAGCTTTGGTCGTCTTCCTCAAGATTGCTCTGGCGGCTCGGAGACTTCGGTGGCTCCATACAAATTTTAACATAAACAATGTTTCTGTGGAAAATGCCATTGCAATTTTAGTAGAGATCTCATCGAACCTGGAGATTGTTTTGGGTCGTAAGGATATTTTAACATTATGAATTATTCCAGTCCAAGAACACGTGATGGTTTTCCATTTCTTTGTATCTTCTTCAATTTCTCTACCGATGTCTTATAGTTTGAAGTATACAGACCTACAACCTCTTTAACTAAATTCATTCCCAAGTATTTTACTGTTTTTGATGTTATTATAAAGGGGATTACTTTCTTAATTTCCCTTGTAGGTAGTTCATTGCTAGTGTATAAGAACACAACTGGGGCAGCCCAGGTGGCTCAGTGGTTTAGCGCCGCCTTCAGCCCAGGACGTGATCCTGGAGACCTGGGATTGAGTCCTGCTTCGGGCTCCCTGCGTGGAGCCTGCTTCTCCCTCTGCCTGGGTCTCTGCCTCTCTCTCTCTCTCTGTTCCTCTCATGAATAAACAAATAAAATCTTTAAAAAAAAAAAAAGCTGATTTTTGTATATTGATTTTGTATCCTGCTAACTTACATACCATTTTTATTTGATCCAACAGTTTTGTGTGTGTGTGTGTGTGTGTCTGTGGCATCGCTAGGGTTGTCTATATATGAGATCATGTCTTCTGGAAATGGGGACATTTTTACTTCTTCCTTTCCGATTTGGATGCCTTTTAATTCTTTCTCTCACCTAATTCTCTGGCTAGGACTTCCAGCACTATGTTGAATAAGAGTGGTGGGAGTGGACGTACTTGTCTTGTTCTTTTTTTTTTTTTTAAGATTTTATTTATTGATTAATGAGACACACACAGAGAGAGAGGGGGAGAGAGAACGCAGCAGAGACACAGGCAGAGGGAGAAGCAGGCTCCATGCAGGGAGCCTGACGCGGGACTCGATCCCAGGTCTCCAGGATCAGGCCCTGGGCCGAAGGCGGCGCTAAACCGCTGAGCCACCCGGGCTGCCTTTGTCTGGTTCTTGATCTCAGAGGGAAACACTTTCAGTTTTTCATTGTTGAGTACGACCTTAGCTGGGGGCTTGTCAATACGGCCCTTATTATGTTGACGCGCATTTCTTCATTTGTTGAGAATTTCTGCCATGAAAGAATGTTGAATTGTGTGAAACGTTTTTTCCTGCCCCTATTGAGGTGATCATATATTTATCCTTCACATGCCAATGTGGTTTATCATCTTTATTGCTTCGTGCGTGTTGAGAATCCTTGAATCCCAGGGATAGACCCCCCTTGATAGTAGTATGTGGTCCTTTTAATGGGCTGTTGAATTTGGCTTGCCCATGTGCCCTTGAGGACTCTATCTGTGTTCATCAGGGATACTGGTCTGTAGTTTTGTTTTCTGATAGTGTCCATATCTGGTATCGGGAACACCCTGGCCTCCTAAAATGAGTTTGGAAGTGTTTCCTCTCTTCAATTTTTGGGAGAGTTTGAGAAGCGTTGGTACTGGTCCTTTAAATGTTTAGTAGAATTCACCAGTGAAGCCTTCTGGTCCTGGGCTTTTCTTTTGGGGGAAATTTTTGATTACTGATATTTTTGATTACTGATACAATATCTAAGAATTCCGCTCACTAACAGCTGGTGTCTTGTACTCTTTCTTGTAATCTCCCATTAATACCTGCACATTTGACGGAGCGCTCACCTGTCCCAGACTTCACCGACTGGTTTTGTTTGGGCAAGAGATTTACCTGCGGGTCAAGAGGTTACCGCTGCGTGGAGGTGGCAGCTCCGGCTCCGGGAAAGGCCCAGCAGTGTGGTTTCCCTGTGGCCCCCCCGGGGAGCGGGGTCGGGGAAGGTTCAGGGGTTCTCAAGGGCCCAGGACGTCTGGTCTGCAGGGAGGCGAGAGCTGTGGGGTCCTCTGATGGCGGAGGCTGCCGGGGACCTCCCGACCTCCTCTCCCCCACGGGGACACTGGCCGACAGCGGCCTGGGAGCACCGGGTCTGGCTTGCGGGGCCCCGGGGTCACGGTAGCTGGAGCCGGACAAGCTGGGAGCTGAGGAGCAGCCAGGGAGGGGGCACAGGGAGCAGCAGCGCGGGCGTCGGGCGCGGCTCCCCCGGGCAGGGGCTCTGCGCGAAGGACGCTTGCACCGGCTCGAGGGGCAGCTGCAGGGCTCGGGCCCGGGCTACGGGGGCGTGCGGAGCCTCGGGGCAGCTTGCACGGGCTCGAGGGGCAGCTGCAGGGTTCCAGGTGGACCACGGGGGTTGCGGAGCCTCGAGGCAGTTTGCACGGGCTCGAGGAGCAGCTGCAGGGCTCGGGCCCGGACCACGGGGGTGTGTGGAGCCTCGGGGAAGCGGAGGTCTGGAGCGCAGGCACGTGCTCAGTGGCTGGAGCTCTGGGGTCCAGGCCTGGGGGAGATCGGGGGTGCGGGGCCTGGTGGCCCTGGTCCCAGGGTGACACAACTGTAGCTCCTTCCCG
Source organism: Canis aureus (assembly GCF_053574225.1). NCBI lineage: Eukaryota > Metazoa > Chordata > Mammalia > Carnivora > Canidae > Canis > Canis aureus. Next base: position 20,251,215 of record NC_135644.1, on the reverse strand, counting down.
GGGAGGCAATGGCCTGTCCTGACCCTGACCCTAGAGCCCAAAGCTCCTGCTCTTCGTGTCCACCCTTCTAGGGCTGCCCTCGCCCCACCATCACCCAGGAGTCCTGAGTGGTTGCTCTCCTTGTTTTTGCTCCACTGGATTTCCACAGGTTAATTTAAATCTTGATCCCGTCTAGGGCTATTTTCCTTCATGTGTAGCTAACTGAATTTTCTTTTTCTTTTCCTTTTTTTTTCTTTTAAATGGGAGGGTGAAAGAAAGCTCTGCCATCTGGCTGAAGTCCTACTTTTAATAGTCAAAAGATGTTTACTCGAGGATCGAGATTTACTAAAATTGATTTTCACTGCTCCCTTACATGCATTCTGAAGCGAAACTGGCTTTTTCCACTCTTCTGCTGCCAGTGTGTACCGTCCGAATACAGTGACTAGCGATGCAGGAGAGTCGGTGCCGCTGCCGACACCTGTGCGAAGGCACCTGCAGTTCGACCCGTCATTGTTTCTGCACCATCTGTGCAATTGTCACAAGCAGGGAGAGGGAGCAAACATCTTAGTGTTATTAGGAAAAGTTTTATGACCCCATGGGCCTACAACAAGGGTCTTGGGGAGCTCTGAAGTTCCATGGACCACGCTTTGAGAACCGCTTATGAAATCGAGTTCCATATTGCTTGGTGGTGCTTCCAGTAGAATGTAAGCTTCTTGGGGTTAGGGATCCCCCCTGTCTGCTTTGTCATTTTACTTTCAAAGCCTAGGACAGTGCTCAGCATAAAATACTGAAAAATGAATAGGTGTATAGCAAACAAATGAATTTAACATTAGCTATAGTTGAAGCTTGTGCCGTACAGCGTAGCCCTTAAAAATGTCTATCAGTAAAAAAAAAAAAAAAAAAAAAAAAAAAAGTCTATCGGTTAGTTTGGGTGATGGGAAGAAACAAAACAAGAAGACAGACCATACAGAGCTGGTTTCTTGAAAGGCTGACCCTGTATGTGGAGATATCCTAAAAATCACAGTCAAAAGCGACTGTCTCTAATTTCACAGGGAAACTAGTCTTGTGCCTGAAAGCAGTAGGGGCTGCTTCTGATGCATGTTCTCGTAGCTTCCTCGTCAGGGAACTGGGCCCTGATGCAAAACACATCCTTTTCTTTTTATTTCTTTTACAAAGCTTCATTTAAAAGACAGTGCAGACAGTAATTATAGAAAATTTAATATCCACTTGCTTTTTCAAGTATTTTCTTAGAAGAAATACCTGTTTCTCATTTCAATTATTTGTCACTGTAAATAACATAATACTATTTCTCAGTACAATGCTAATTTTATTTGGTTGGTAGTGAATTTGTCAGGTAAAGAGCAAAACACCCACCATCAGAAGTCTGCTGCAAAGGCAACTGCCTCCACATCTTGGCACCTGCCAGTTTTACTGCAGAGAATGTTCTCTCCCCTTTTCCTGACAGGTCAGCTTTACCTATCATTCAAGGCTTAACTCTTCTCAGTGGCCTTTTACTCTTCCCCATATGCAGGTTGGTTTTCCATCTGTTTCCCCTGTCATTTATGCATACCCTACCATAGCACCCAACTCCATGGAATTCAGATCTTTGCCAGTAGGGGTGATGTAATTTTCAACTTTGAATCCCCGGGACCTGGTAGAGTGTTTGGAACAGAGTGGATGTTTAACAAATGGTCTTTGGGATCATGGGTTTGTTTTTTTTTTTTTAATGCAATATTGTTATACTGTTTCCAAAATCAGACAAAGCTGTTTTATCTTCTGATTATCATACAGACACAGGTCTGTATAGGATACAGGTCCTGGTACAACATTATAACCCAAGGGTAACTGCAGGTTTCACAAATGCTGTGTAAATCCTGGCAACCTTGGGGCGCCTGGGTGGCTCAGTCAGTTAAGCATCCGCCTCGATCTCAGCTCAGGTTTTGATCTCAGGGTCATGAGTTCAAACCTCACATTAAGCTCCACACTGGCAAGAAGCCTACAAATGAATGAATGAATCAGTCACTCCTGGCAAAGAATCATAAAGTAGCAAGGAAAAAAATCATGAAAAGCAGTTTAATTCTTGAGTTTTTTTCAGAACCTTTGAGGAAGAGTGCTTTCATAGAGTGAACGGTCCGAATCCTTGCCACCAAGCAAAGTGTGGTCCACGGACCAGCAACATTAGCATCACTGAGGGCTTGTCAGAAATGCAAAAAACTCAGGTCTCACCCCCAAAATAGACATTTTTACAAAGTCTCCAAGAGATTTGTAAACTCGTTCATTAAGATTGAAAAGCAGTGGTCTCACTTCTTAAAAATCACATCCATCGGTCTCTCTCATTTTGGGAGGTCTTCCGAGCAGCTGCTCCCATGTCTCCTCTGATCTGTGAGGGCTTCGTAACTCTAAACTTCTGCCACTGGGTAACAGAGATATTCCTCAAAAGGAAAACAATCCCTGGAAAAAGAAAACAAAAAAGGATAGTTAAGAGGATAGGGGTCCTGGGAAGGATGTGAAAATATAAATCCCAGTGGGAAGATGCATATAGAAGGTGTGAGTGGTTGGTTCTGGAACATCTGGAAGTGTGTTGTATTGTGAGTGAAAAGTAGGACAAATCTTATTTTTTAAGTGCATGCTCTTGAAAAAAGTTGCTTAACCTATTAGAATCCAGATTACTTTGCTCAGATTCAGCTTTTAAGCAATAGTATTAATTAAAATGAAACTACTAAATTGCTGTTGGTGATAAAGTCCTGTGAGTTCAGAAAAACATTAAAGCCTCTATCTTTAAAGAGTAAAAGGATAAACCATCGATTTACCAAAATTGTCTGATTTCAGCTCATTGTTTGTGGTCTGTGATTTAGCAACTCAGAAGTGTTTTGTTTTGTTTTGTTTTTTAAAGGTGTTTTTTTCCGATGCTTCTTCAGCTGGTGACTTTGCGGTTCTGACTCACTACTCTTAGCAAAAATATGACCTTCAATAAGAGTCTAGTACAAATGATCTAAGAAGCCTCAGAATGCTGACTTTTCACAACGGAAATAGTCTTTTTTTTTTCTTTTTCATGTATTCATAGCATGTTGCTTCATATTGAACAGGTCCAGAATAAGTCACTGTGCATAAAAAGTATTTTGAGCCAAAGACATTTGAATTCCTGAAATCCCTTATCTGCCTAAAAGCAAAGCCTCCCAAGAGAACCCAACTGTCATAAATCCCCTCCCCGCCCCCACCCAAGGGCAACTCCAATCATCTCTTCTTGGAGACCAGAAGTCTACACACCCACGCAGACACTGCCACAAAACTCATATTTTACATCTATGTTCCTAAAGACCCATTTCAAAAGTCACTTGTTTTTCCATAAGTGCCTCTTTCTCCCTTGCCCAACAAGTCATTTTTGTTGTTCCTTCAAGTGTCCCCCTGCCCTTACCCATCCCCAGTTAAGATGGGATATAAGCCCCAAATTCAACCATCTCGCTGACTCACCTTTCTTTGTGAACTCCCAAGTACATATATAATTAAATCTGTTTTTTTTTCTTGCTAATCTGTCATTTGTCAGCTTAATTAGAGGCCTTCAAACACAAATCATAACAGGGTAAAGTTTTTTGGCTTGCTGAAGCAATCTAAATTAGTATTAAAGTGGTGGACATACCCAGACCAGAATTAGTATTATTTAAACATTATGCACCTATTTATTCTATAAAAATTTGGCAAATAGGAGATGAATTCACTCTGCATAATCAGTAAAGCCATATGAAGTGTAATAATGTTGCAGACATCAATGGTGCATTTACATTTATCGATTCTTTAACCATTCAGGGGTCATAAACTAGTGTTTTCTTCAACCCCGTGATACTAAAAAGAAACACAGTGAATGTGAATACCTGTAGGAGACACAAACACTCTTGTTTTTTCATCATTCCTACTACTCTCTAGTGTCTTCCACGTTTATATCATTTATTTGACATATTTTTAATAACTTTCTGGCCCCTGAAGACAGTTGGGCAAGTGTCACTTGATTTTAATCAGATTGGTGACGATAACTGTGAGATGTCTGCCAAATTCTGAATAATATGATACTACACAGAGAGCTGCATATAAATCCGTATCATTACTTTTGATTTCAGCAGAGTTTGTTATGTCCACATTATACAAAACCAGCATAATTCCCATTAACCACAAAATAATAATCAAACTGAACTTTTCTGTTAATAGCTCTACAATTTTTGGAGATTATAGACCAGTAGAGAATCGGATGAAAGCCATATACCTTCTCTCCAGCAAAATGTACACTCTACACCTCTCCCCCAAAATATTTTGCAAGCAATCTCAAGTTATTTATAGGTTTCCTAAAGCCCATTTTTAGATTTCTTTTTCCTAAGTACTTAACATGATAAAAACTAAACAATTTATGTTTAAAAACTGAGCTTTTGAATAACTACTATATTGTGTTAGTGTAATGGTGAAATTGTCTTGGATCTCAGCACTTTTGTTATTTTTTCCTCCTCAAGTTGAATGTTTTATGTGGCAAATTCTCAGGGAAAAGACGATGCCTGTTGCACTTCTCTCCCAGTGCAAAGCATAATTCCATACCTGGTACTACTACTACTACTACTACTACTACTACTACTCTACTCCTAATCCTTAATATTTGACAAGTGTATCTGAAAGTTGCATCTATGTTGGAAAGTTGATATGCAGCACAACACAAAGGTCATAATTAAATATATTTTTTAAACAATGGGACATTCATATTAATTCAGTTACTACTATTTGAATACAGAGCTTACCATTTGGCAGTTATGCTTAATTATGCTAAGTCCGTGCATATTTTATTTGTGCACATTTCTACATGATTGCAGAGACCACCTCTCTAACCATTGTTGTGCAGGATTCTGTGCCGCCCATGTTAGCATTTCTGAGAGCTGATTGAGAGGAAGTGGCTGCAATAAAAACAGGTACATGTGACCTAACAGCCACAGAGTTGTCATCACATACAAGATACTCTTACTTGAAGAGCTGTATTGATAGAAATGATTTATATTAGATGTGTGTGATTTATTAAACATCCTCTAGGAAGAAGCAGTTCTTACTATAAATCAAGACTTTGTTTCATTCCTTCTTTTAGTAAATCCCAGCATGAGGCACCTTTGTTCTTTAAAAATAACAGATTTAGTCAATATAAAAAATCTTTGAATTCCAAGAAAAATTAACATAAACACTCTAGTGTGCTGGATTATTCTTACTCATGGTGTCTCATTTAATAAGTAAAATCAATTGAATCCTGACTTCACAATGTAGCAACTGAGCCAATTTGAAAAGCTGAGCATCACAGAGAGTTTGGAAAATTAAATCTAATGAATTGGCTGGTATATAGTGTTTGCTCAATATTAGTTCCATCCTTCTTCCCTTATCAATGTGATGGAGTAAGGACTTCAGGCAAAGTTTTCCGAGCAAAAAGTCAGACAGTATCTTTGAACAACAGCTGTATGGTCTTTGTAAATACACAAAATTAACATTGTTCTCTGTTAAGTTTTCTCTCCCAGTACTTAAATAAACATGTGATTTTTTTCCTTTTGTTCAGAAAGGATGGTAAACATTAGGTTTCATCTATCTTGGCTTATTTTGATTCATTTCTGTCTGAAGAATTAAGTGTTTTTCAAACTTTTTAAAAGAAATTAAAGAAGGAGCAATATATTTAAGCAGCATCAAATCTCAGCTTGCCCTCACTTCTCTCCTTATAAGAATAATTAAGGAAAGCTTTCAGAATAATTTGCCATGTAAGCCACATAGACCCTGAGGAATAGCCAAAGTATAAGGAAAAGGTTAAGGAAAAGAACATTCCAGAACCAAGGAACAGCATGGGGTAAAACGCAGATATGAGAAAACAAGAATTATGTACAGAAAGTGTGAATAGCAAAAATAATCTTGTAGGACAGTGGTTGTCAAACTGTGTTCTGGGAAGTCCTAGAGTTGTGTGGAGTGAATTAGGTGCCACGGTAGAGGGGAAGGGATGCAAGTTTTTGGATCTTCACAGAGCCCTTCAACATCTATAAAACTGGAGCACTCCCATTTTTGTTTCTTTACATCTTGGGGTTTCACATAAAATTCATTTCGAATAAAGTTTCCTACACTGAAACAAACGGGGAAAAATTGTCTTAGAACTATTGTTAAAAACTAAATTTAGCTAGCTTAAGGAAAATAAAGATGATTATAAAGAAGTTGGGCATTTCTCAGAAACCAAGAACAAAAATGTGGGCAAGAATCGAGCCTGTTCCTCCAAAGACAAGAATTCATAAAGCCTCAGACAGAACTGGATCCAGGACGTGAATAAAAACAAGAGTTCAGAGAGCATGCTTTCTCCGTCCCTCAATCTTATTTCTCTCTGTGAACAGGTCTTATTATTTTTCCCCCAGAGAAGTTTTATCCGCCACTCTGTCAACATGGTTGGCAAAAGCAGCCAAGTCAAAGCTAATAATGTTTACATGGTGCCAAGGAGTGGCTGCCTGGAGCTCTGATCACAGGTGAAGAGAACAGAGATTGACAAAAAAAAAAAAAAAAAAAAAAAAAAAAAAGGGGGTAAACAGAGAATCAGTGCAGTGACCTGTAGGACAACACCAATTGGCCATATTTATGTGTAATTTTTGTCCTGGAAGGAAAGTGGGAGGAACGGAAAAACTACTTACGGAGATAATGGCTGAAAATTTCCAAGTTTAATGAATTTATAAATTAATAGTTCAAAGAAGCTTAATAACCCCAAGCAGAGTAAAAGTAAACTGTAGAAGGCATAACCTAATCAAATTGTTGAAAATCAAGTCATAAGAAGATAATCTTGAAAAATAGCCAGAGAAAAAAGGCAAACAATACCAAGGACCACAAAACAACAACAACAACAACAACAACAGCAACAACAAAATAGCAGACTGGTTGGAAGCACAATAGAACAAGATCTTTAAATACTTAAAAAAAAAAAGAAGGGAAAATATTTTGTTCTAGAATGGTGTATTCAGCAAAACTTTTCGAAAAATAAGGATGAAATATAAACTTAGATACACAGATGCTTAGAGAATTTGTCCCCAGTAAACCTTCATTACAAGAAATCATTGAGGGAAGTTAGTTAAGCAGGAAGAAAAGTATGTCAGAGAGAAATATAAAGCCTCACACAAAAAAGGGGAGCACCAGAAATGGTGACTATCTGAGTAAATATAAAAATGTATTTTCTCAGAACACCTGGGTGTGTCTCAGTGGTTGAACATCTGTCTTTGGCTCAGGGTGTGATCCTGGGGCTGGAGATCGAGTCCCCCATCCGGTCCCTGCATGGAGCCTCTGCCTGTGTCTCTGCCTCTCTCTGTGCCTCTCATGGGTAAATAAATAAAATCTTTTAAAAAATGTATTTTTTCATTTTTAAGTTCTCTAAAAGATAATTGTTTAATGAAATAATAATATACTGAAAGGTATAAGCATAGATAGAACTAAAATATTTTATAAAAATGGCACAGAGAAATGGATATATACTAACATTTTTGTGCTAAATATAAAATGGTATAATATTACTTATAGAACATACATCATCCAAGAAGTATAATTTATCCCTAAAATCTTTTTTTTTTAAGATTTTTATTTCTTTATTCATGAGAGACACACAGAGAGAGGCAGAGACACAGGCAGAGGGAGAGGCAGACTCCCTGTGGGGAGCCCAATGGGGAACTTGATCCCGTGGATCCGGGATCATGCCCTGATCCAAAGGTAGATGCTCAACCCTCCTGAGCCACCCAGGTGCCTAGCACCTTTTAAATATAAAATAATAAGATATTACTATGAAGCCAATAATGGAGATAAAACAGAATTATAAAAATATTCAACCTGAAAGAAGGAAGAAAATGAGGAATAAAAGAAAATACACTGAACAAACAAACAAACAAAACAATAGTAGCAGATAGTAGATTTAAACCTAGAATGATTAGAAAGACTGACAACACCAAGTGTTGGTGAGGACAACGAGGCGTCCTCATGCACTGTTGCGTCTGGGTATGCAAGATGGTACAGCCACTTTGGAAGCAGTGTAGGAATTTCTTATGAGGTTAAATAGATACTTACCATATAACCCAGATTCCATTCCATATTTTCGAACATTATCTGTGAACATTTGTTGAAGCTTTTCTCTTGACAGCCCAAGAGGGAAAACAACTCAAATTTCCATGATGGTGAATGGACACACACACCCCCTTGGCATGAACAGTTACTCAGCAATAAAAGAATAGACCACTAAGGGGCCAACGATATGGCTGGATGTCACCATCATTATGCTAAGTAAAGGAGGCCAGAGACAGAAGCACTATCTACTATATGGCTTTATTTATAGAAAATTCTCTAAAAGGCAAAATTATAATGACAGCAGAGCAGTGGTCACCAGCTGCTGAGGGTGGAGAGAGGGGCTAGAACTCCAAGGGTGTACGTTGTACCTCCCTGACCCTCCGAGGTTCATGTTAGACGTTAGCCCATTCCACCAGACAGCCACGGGTAAGTCTTCCTCAGGCCTTTCGAAAATATCAGTTCTATGACTCAATTTCCATTAAAGCTTCTCTGCCAAGAAGTATACAATTTTTTTAAATTGAAAACTAACTGAAACTCTTACACACCAAGGTTACTTTAAACCGAATTGTTGGCTATAAACAAGAAACAATCCCTTGAATGCAGTGCAGAGATGAAGGAATAATACTGAGTATGACTCAAAGAGTGTGTGGCAGGCAAAACTCTAAGATGCTCTCCACTATTACTGTCTCCTGGTTGCACACCCAAAACAGTCCCCTCCCATTAAGTGTGCGCAGGACTGATGAATATGATGGGATAGCCCTCCAGCAACTAGGGCACTGATCCGTTGACACGGAGTTACTACAAATGAATATTATCATGTCTGGATCTGATCTAATCAAGGGGAGGCCTTTATTTATTTTTTTAAGACTCTTTATTTATTTATTCATGAGAGACACAGAGAGAGAGGCAGAGCCACAGGCAGAGGGAGAAGCAGGCTCCTTGTGGGAAGCTTGATGTAGGTGAGCCAAAGGCAGATGCTCAACCACTGAGCCAAAGGCAGATGCTCAACCGCTGAGCCACCTGCGTGCCCCTCAAGGGGAGGCCTTTAAAAGCAGGTGAAGTCTGAGGCTCCTGGGTGTGGCAGTCTAGTAAGTACTCGGCTCTTGGTTTCGGCGCAGGTTATGATCTCAGGATCTTGAGATCAAGCCCCACATTGGGCTCTGTGCTTAGCGTGGTGTCTGCTTGAGAGTCTCTCTCCTTCTCCCTCTGACCCTCCTGCACCGGTGTGCTTTTTTTCCCCCCTCTCTCTCTCTCTCTCTCTCTCTCAAATAAATAAATCTAGGGGGGAAAAGAGGGTGTGTGTGAAGTCTGAGCCGTCTTCCTGCTGGTCATAAAAAATGAGCCACCCTGAGTTCTACACCTGCAAGGAAATGAATTCTATCAAAACCCACAGAAGCTTGAAAGAGGAGATTCCATTTGTGAGGCTCAGATAAGACTCTGGCCCCGGCTGACTCCTTGATTGCAGCCCTGCAGGCCCCGCACAGAGAATAGAGTAATGAGCTTGGGACCTGCAAAACCTGAGATAATAAATGGATATTGTTTTAAGCTGCTAAATCTGTGGCAATTTGTTACATAGCAATGAAAAACTAATAAGCCCATACAAAGGAGGTGCTGAAGTTCCATTCTGCTAATTATGACATACACTCTCAACAAGCATTTCTTCACCACCAGGGCTAGTTGTCTGTTTGCAGTGGTGAGAAGTCCCCCCACTACACACACACACACACTAAGCATCACCCTCTGGAGAGGAAACTATCAAAGATCTAGAAAGATATTCTTTCCCATCAAGTATAAAAATGCAGGGATCCCTGGGTGGCTCAGTGGTTTAGTGCCTGCATTCTGCCCAGGGCGTGATCCTGGAGTCCTCGGATTGAATCCCATATTGGGCTGCTTTTCCCTCTGCCTGTGTCTCTGCATGGAGAGGTGCTTTTCCCTCTGCCTGTGTCTCTGCCTCTCTCTCTCTCTCTCTCTCTCTGTGTCTCTCATGAATAAATAAATAAAATCTTTAAAAAAAAGTATAAAAATGCATACATAAAATTTTGTCTTATGTTTCCAACTAGATTGCACATTCCCTGAGAGGGGAGCATTGTTTTATATTTTTTTGTGGCTATTTAAAAAGTACTTCTACTGTATGTTCCTCCAAGTCTATACAGCATATGATAGAAGAAAGCAAATTATATTTTTTTAAATCGGTGAATCTTTCACTGATTCCCCAGATATGGTTAATAGGGGTTAGCTAAAATATTTATTTCTGTGACTTTCCACTTCAAGATTCTGATTAACATGCTCTCAACTATAATGCCATAACCTTTTCTGTCTCTAGACACTATTTACTCACAAAAGGGATGATAAGTGTCAGTTACCGGCTCAGCTGATTAAGCGTCCGGCTCTTGATTTCTGCTCAGGTCATGATCTCAGGGTCCTGGGATTGAGCCCCACGTCTGGTTCCCTGCTCAGTGGGGAGTCTGCTTGTCACCTTTGCCCTCTCTCCCTTCCTCCTCTCGTCCAATCTCTCTCTCTCTCTCAAATAAATAAATAAATAAATAAATAAATAAATAAATAAATCATTATAAGGGAAGAATAGAATTTAAAAAAATGAACTGAGGATAATGTAAACATTATATTAAGAGCTATTTTTTTAAATTTTTATTTATTTATGATTGTCACACACAGACAGAGAGGCAGAGACACAGGCAGAGGGAGAAGCAGGCTCCATGCACCGGGAGCCCAACGTGGGATTAGATCCCGGGTCTCCAGGATCGTGCCCTGGGCCAAAGGCAGGCGCTAAACCGCTGCACCACCCAGGGATCCCTTAAGAGCTATTTTAATTTGAAAAGGAACAAAACCGTTTTTTTGCTAAAAATAAATGTACATTATTTTACAGGGGATAGCATTAATATTTAACATGCCTCAGTATTTATAAAAACATTCTGGTCTAACACTTTATAAAGCAGAAATTTGAAGGTCTGGGTTTAACTTCAGTTTACTTAAATATTTGGGTTTAGATGTCCATCTTAGCTGACAAAAAAAGAAAGATGCAGATCCAAGTGGAAAAACCATGTCTGTTTTTCGATTTTGCTTGCCAAATCATCCTACTCTATGCTGTCCACTAAAGATTTCTGTTGAAATTCAAGCAAATTCTAATCTTCCCCCAATTCTACCAGTTTTCCTTGTAAACTAATCAAGTGTTAATTACAGCTTTCTTTTGTCTTGTTAATTATATCTTTAAACCATGGTTCAAAACCTACTGAAATCCTTTTGAAGATTTTTTTAAAAGTAAGCTCTTTTTTTAAAAGTAATCTCTATACCTAATGTGGGGCTTGAACTTACAACCTCAAGATCAAGAGTCACATGTTCTACTGATTGAGCCAGCCAGGAGCTCCTCCTTTTTGAAGATTTTGAATCAGAGTAGAACATTCCAGTTCCATGTTTTTAAGTGTGCAAATTTTTAGCAATGACCTTATATACTGATGGAAATGTTTATTTCCCATATGCTCTGTCCACAGCCTGCATTTCTTTCAGAAGAGTTATTTTCTTTTCATTGATCAACTTCTTGGATCTTAGATTATTCTTCTTAATTAGGTTAGGAAATAGCTTGCCATAAGAGCAGGAAATGTGTGAGTTGTGCCATTTCAGGTGGCTTACTTGTGGTTGCATTAGTTGTAATGTCTTCAATCAATTGCAATTCTTTTTAAGCCACGAGTTCATTTTCTGAAGGCTTAGGTCAGTGAAAACCAGGGGGGGGGGGGAAATCCATAAGTCCACCTAAATGAGTCCCAATGAACTGCTCTGTGTTGTGATGATACACGAACCAGACGGAGTGTTGCTATCGGTGCCGCCCACCCCCATTAAAGGCCTACCTTCCCTCCAGCAGCAGGTGACTCGTGACTCTCTAGGATTCATTGTGAGAGCCAGAGTTCTGAGTAAAGCTAGATATGTCTCTCTTAGTTTTCAGATAAAAAAAAATCTTTAAAAAATTACAAGGGTTCTAATATATTTTTTCCCCATTTTCAATATATGTCTTGAATAAACCATTTTGAAGACCGATGTTTGTGGTCACTTTACCGAGTCCTAGTGGCATTCAACAGAATTTCAATTCCTGCATCCCATCCAGAGTTGCTGAATCTGAGGAGCTGGGGCAAAAATTAAAGTTTTAAAACAAGCTTTACAAGTGATTGCGATATGTCACAAAGTGACAACTTGCCTCCAATTAGTAAACCAAAGTAGAGACACAAGCTTACATCAGATTCAACTTGGGATGCCTGTTAAAAATGTCTAGACCCTGGATTCTATCCAAGGCAAGATAAAACCAAATCTGGAAGGGTGAGACCTGGAATTTTATATTTTTTAAGTGATTTATCATGCAGGACCAAGTATAGAGACCACTGCAGTTTATAGCGTTGAAGGAAGCCTTGAAATAAGAGCTGACATTTTTTTTATTCCTCTCAAAATTCTCTTGCTAGCAAGCTTTTGGAGTTCTCTGAGGTTCTATGGTTCTCAAAATGCAGATCCAGGGTCAGAAGCAACAGCATCACCTTGGAACTTCAGAAATACAAAGTCCCAGACCCCACCCCATCCCGCTGAATCACTTAGGGTGTGGGGCTCAGTGGTCTAAGTCTTAACAAGCCCTGCATGCAATTCCAATACACGTTAGTTTGAGATCACTGGCTGAGGTCAAGTAATGAAAATTATTGTCCTTTTCTTTTTTTCTTTTGTGGGAAGAGGAACTTTATCAGAAGCAATTTGAAACTGAAAAAATAGCTTAATTCCTTAGAAGTTGTATCACCGGCAATGAATGAAGCATCATGTTTTCTCTCTGGGTTTCCCTTTATGTTGTGTGCTGCAGATGTTGGCAAGGAAAGCACTGTTTTATGTATTTACATTGGGGGAGTCTGAGATCAGGGTTGAGAAGATCTTTTAAGGTTAAATTCTCACAAATACTTCCTCCCGAAGACCTTGTGCCAGTCGGTGATTTCCCAGCAGATGTTTTCCATATACAGCTACTGGGTCATGACAGACTTTCCACGGTTTGCAGTTGCTATGACAACCACATTTTTTGGTCTGCAGAGAATAGTATACAGCTCAGAGGTGTACGCTTTCTCTCAGTAATGGAAATGTTGATCCATCAAAGAAATGGATTAGTTGACAACTGTACATTTGATAAATCAGCAGTAAATTTGAAGGATCACATTTATTGTACACGCTTTATCCAGTGGACAGTATGCTGTTTCCACTAAATTTTCTAGACAAATAAAGATCCTGTGGTAAGCATACCAGTCTTTGAGACTATGAAAAGCTGGGGGAAATGTTTTGTTATTATTATAAACCATATTTTATGTGTAGGAGGAAATGATTGTAAGGAAAAGTAGCCACAAATTTTAGTGATTCATATTTTCTGTTTTACATTCATTTTGAGCCTATTTTGCCCTTGGTCACTTACTATAAAAAATGAAAGCAAGTATTAATTTTGCAAAACAATGATAATTTAAGAACATTGTAGGCTTGAAAACGATATATGTAGCATCTAATTGTTTGTAATTTCATCTGGGAACTTGTTATCTAGGGTATCATTAGGTTTTATATACAGAAAAAGTCTATGGCAAAACATTTTCAGAATTAAGGTCCTTTGAAAAATGAACCAATTATCATTTTCAAATTAAATCAAGAGAAAGGTTTTTTTTTTTTTTTTTTTCCTCTACCAGTATATGCATGGACCTGGTAATTTTTCTCTCAAGCATTATTCATAACATACTGAAATCATGTTCTGCTTGGTTTATGACCTATATGAGAATGAAAATCTTTCAAATGGAGGTATTTTAAGTTATGGTAATTACTTTTAGTACTTGGTCCTGTGAAGTCTGGGTCAATAAGTGTAGTGTTCATCCAGTAATTGTGAAATTGAACTCTAGTCCTTATATTACCACAATGATTGGGGACAAGCTTAATATTCTAATTTTTTAGGCAATAGTTTAATTTTTTTAAAAAATATTTTATTTATTTATTCATGAGAGACACAGGGAGAGAGAGAGAGAGAGAGAGAGAGAGAGAGAGAGAGAGACAGGCAGACGGAGAAGCAGGCTCCATGCAGGGTCCCAATGCGGGACTCAATCCCGGGTCTCCAGGATCACACCCCAGGCCAAAGGTGGCGCTAAACCACTGAGGCACCTGGGCTGCCCTGTTTATTATTTTTTTATCTTGGAATAATTTTGATTAAGTATAACCATGTATATACATCACATTGATAGGCAATTGTTTTGTTTTAGCCAATTCTTTATTTTTTGAATTGCATTAAATTTTCGATTTAATTTCAATTTTCACTCAATGAAAATTTGAAAATGTATTCCTTGTCTTGGATGATATAAAATCCTTTATATTTTTTTATTAACAAGTTTCTCTAAATTACAGACCTTGAGAGTATTGCATTTTGGTCTTTTTTCCTTACGCTGGTGGTATGTAACTTGTATTATTTCCTCTTCATAGATTACGTGCTTCCTAAAGTTCAATATTATTTCTTTGGTTTGTCTTTGCATCACTTGTAGTGCCTAACACACATATAGGTGCTCAATAGATGCTTGTTATAATCAATTGATATAAACTATTTTATCTCTCTGTAGATTTGACTTCAATGAATGTTAATCTGAAACTGCTTTATACAGATTTTTAAATTTTCCAAATGTTCTGAAATGAACATAAATGATTTTATAATCTGAAAAAAAAAAAAAAAAACTAAGCTAAGTTTCAGAGCACCTGGGTGGCCCTCTTGGTTGGGCATCTAGCTCTTGATTTTGGCTCAGGTCATGATCTCAGGGTTGTGGGATAGAGCCTCCTGTTGGGCTCCAGGCCTAGCTTGGGATTCTCTTGCTCCTTCTCTCTCAGCCCCTCCACCTTCCCTACTCTAAACAAGGAAACAAACAAACAAAAAAACTAATCTAAGCTTTATAATAACAGAAATGAAATTTAGTAGCTACTTTTCTATCTTGGCATTCTCTCAGTTCCACATCACTTGGTAAATATGACTGTGGTGTTTGTATGTATTTCTCACCTTTTACCACCTCTGAGATTGTGGATCAAATTTTTGAAGGGAGTAGGTCTGTTTATTGAAGAGGAATTCTATATACACAAAGGAAGTTGAGAGTCCCCCACCCCATCCTCCCTATCTACCTCTCATCCTGTCCTGCTCCATGTGTTTATGCCTAAGAAAAAAAGAGAAGCATGGGATTTCAGACCTGGAAGGTATTGAAGAGATATCTTTTTTTTTTTTTCTTAGATTTTATTTATTTATTCATGAGAGACCCAGAGAGAAAGGCAGGGACATAGGCAGAGGGAGAAGCAGGCTCTCTGCTGGGCAGCTGGATGCCAGACTCGATCCCAAGACCCCGACCTGAGCCGAAGACAGATGCTCAACCACTGAGCCTTCCAGGGGCCCCAGGACTGAAGAAAATTCTTAAGGGCCACAGATTACAATATGGTCTGCTCCTGGAGCCAGGCAGTACCACAGTGTGTGAAGTAGGTCTGCTAGGGGGAATGTCTCAGAGAATAAGCCTCATCTAAAGGGGGAAATGAAAACACAGTGTCAGCTATTATTGCTAAGTGAGAATGTAGGCCAACTCTACCAAATTTTTTTCAAAAAAATTAAAAAATGGATTTGTATGCAAGCATTCCAATTTTGAAATGTTGGCACCTGGTACTTGCAAAAAAAAAAATACTGCCTGTCAATAAAATATATCTTCAGGCCAAAATGAGGCCATGAGCTGCCAGTTTTCCCATGTGGTTAGACTATATTCTCATTTCACAGTTGAGGAAACCTAAGCTCAGAATGATGCAAAAACTTACCCAACACCATCCTGGATCTTAGACAAAAAACTCCAGTGCTCTTCAACATAGATGTTAGTGATTTGAGTAGATATTTCTTTAAGTCAGGAAGGAAGTTTGTGAGTGTATCCTCTGTAAGAATGGAGTGTCTGGAAACCATTTTATATCTTTAATCATGAAAACAAGAAGTCATTTGTCTTGTGGATCACAAAGTAGAAACAAGGGTTTGTTCGAGTAGGTGATGTGGTCCAACATCTGAGAGGAAGAAACGGTAATACTGTTTACTTTGTATTCATTGCAATTTTTTTTTAAGTAAATCCAAACTCTTTTGTTCAGTAAAACCTAACAATCTCTGAATTTCAGTTGGAGGTTTGCACTGGAAGGAAATTTGTATATTCTATATTACTTCTACTAGACTATTAATTTGATTTAGGGGTTACTCGTAATTTAGAAAAAGAGAAAATTATTTCCTAAAGTGGCAAGAAGGATCTCTTTCCCTGAATTTATATTGTTACATTGCATTTTGTTTTTTGTTTAGTGTTCTTTCCCTAAATACTCAAGAAACTTCCTATAGATCTTTGGTAGTATCAAACAGATCATTCATAAAAGGTTTCTATTTCCTTAGACAAAATTTTAGCCATTGATGAGATTTTATATTCAAATGGGGTTCAGCATGCATTGCTCCTTGTCCCACAAACTATGCAAGATCAACTAGACCAGAAAAGGCTGAAATCTGAAGATGGGAATATGACTACAAAGATTAGGGAAGGCCTAAATCACAAAATACAATACAAGGCACACTTCAAATCTGTAAAAAAAGAAGACTTTCTTTATCAGTGATTCTCGGGCTAGATTCCTTAGATCACCTGGGAAACTTAAAAAATATCCATGTCCAACCATGGATTCTGATTTAATTGATCTGGAAGCTGGGCTCACATATGTCTTATGACAGTCCATCTGCATGTATGGGACTAGCACAATGGTAGAAATGGTGATGGGTCCAGAAGTAAGACAAATCTTCCTCTAAATCCTCACACCAATCCCTGTCATGTATCCCAGGATATCCAGCATCAGTATCTAAAGAAGAGGGGCAAATCTGCCTTGGCCCCCTATTGTATTTGCAATATGAGGAGTTACAGAGTTATAAGAGGTTGGTGAAGGTTATGGGGTTAACCACATACCCCAGCCACGTATTTATAATGCTTGTGATGGTCTAAGGACTGGCTGATTGTCAAAGCAATTCTTGAACACAAAGGTTAGCTCAGAGGGGGAGGCTAGATCCTCTAGTATGGCCGCTGCCACAGGCCTTGAAGTGAAAATGTTTTTGGGAAAACATTAGTCCTCTGAATCATACTTAGTGGTGAGGCCTTCATTCTTGACTAGTCTTGACCATACAGAGTTATAGCTCCTGGTGTTCATTTATTTAAATTCACCAACACAATTACCTCTCAGAGTGCTGAGCCAGTGTCATTACCAGGATGTGTCCTTCCATGGGCTCAAAATCCTCATCTTCTACCTCCTTTTCAATGGCCACTCTAATCGCTAAATTTTTTCAAAGATTTATTTATTTATTCATGAAAAACAGAGACTGAGAGAGAGAGGCAGAGACATAGGCAGAGGGAGAAGCAGGCTCCATGCAGGGAGCCCGATGTGGGACTTGATCCAGGGACTCAAGGATAACGACCTGAGCTAAAGGCAGGCGCTCAACCGCTGAGCCACCCAGGGATCCCTGATAGCTAAATTTTTGACCCAATAACATCACAATTCTTATTATCCTTATGTATAGAATAACTAGAACAAATTGCCATGAGGTTGTTCCTCTAGGAAACACAAACCTCAGGGATCCCATGGTGATTTTCTATGCCAGGATTTAAAGATTTGCCACTTATTTTAAAGAAAAGAAAACATGAAAAAATACTTATCCATATTTTATATATGTATTTTATATACGTATATATTTTTATATATTTATTTTATCCATATATATTTTTTTACAGTAAAGCTCTGAGCAATTCCCTAATTTACATTTAATTCTCTGAGCGCATTCAGATAGAGGTTTACACAATACAGACAACTTTTATAAATTTCAACAGTTTAAGCTTCTTTAAGTTTTCATTTTAAGACTTGAAATTTTAATACTTAATTTCAAAAGAATATGCCTAGTGAGCACAAAACTTTAAATTGGTATTTCCCACACTATGTTCTGTAGATCTTGAGGTTTATGGTTTGTTAACAGTTGCTTATACACTTACATATGGGTGTAAACACACCCCCAACAGGATTTACTGGATTGGGAAATGCTGCCTTAAACGAATGTAAATGGGTTTATTTACTTTAAGATTTCAAAAGTTTTTACCAGTTAACATTAGAAAGACATAGTTTAGTATATTTTCAAAAGTATTCAACCAATCAATCTGTTTTGGAGGACCACATAATGAGACTAGTGTTTTTTAAAAAGAACTTTAGAAAATGTCCAATATGATGAATTGGAAAGTTATAGATTTTGGAATTCCAGACAGGGTTCAAAAATTCTAGCTCTGTCCCTTGCCCAGCAACACGACTGTGGGCAAGTACTGGGTGTCTTGAGTAGAAATTGGACAAATGGCATCTGTCTCACAAAATTGATCTGAGATTAAAAGAGAGAAATTATGTAAAGGTATCAGGACACTGAGGTCCTCCATGTATCAATAAATCTGAATTCATTCCCTTTCTTCACTTCAGAGTCTCTGCTGTTGGCCTTTTATGCATAGGCTTATGTACTTAAACGATTCTAATCAAGTTTCACAGATGGCTCTTATTTTATTTTATTTTATTTTATTTTATTTTATTTTATTTTATTTTATTTTATTTTATTTTATTTTATTTTTACTTCACTCAGTTATTTAATATGACCAGTATGAACATAGTCCATACAGGGACGCCTGGGTGGCTCAGCGGTTGAGCATCTGCTTTGACTCAGGTGTGATCCCGGGGTCCCGGGATCCAGTCTCGCATTGGGCTCTGTGCATGGAGCCTGCTTCTTCTCTCTCTTCCTATGTCTCTGCCTCTCTCTCTCTCATGAATAAATAAATAAAATCTTTTAAAAAAGAAAAAAAAAAAACATAGTCCATACAATTTAACAGGCCAGCTAGTATTTCATAGTATTAAACACTAGTTTCCTTGGATAATCATTTATTGTTGGACATTTGAGTTATTTTCAAATTTCCCCTTTCATAACAGCTTTGTATGAAAAGCTTGGAACAAAATACTTGTTTGCTTTTAGATTATTTTCTAGGAGTATATTCCCCAAAGTGAAATTACCAGGTCAAAGGAAAGAAACCATTATACAGTTTTTGTCACAAATAGCTCTGCACAAAATTTGAACCAATTTACAATGTCACTTAAAATATATAAGCGTATCTTTCTACCTTAACCTGTCACCAATGGATTTTTAGTGCTTTTGCTAGTTTAATGGGTACATAGTGATAACTTAAATTTGCCTTAAGGTAATTTTATTTAATATCCATAATGCTGTGAATTTTTGAGTATGCCACTTTACTGTCTTTATTTTTGTGTAAGTGTGCAAGCTGTTTATTTTACTCCTTGGATGTTTATTGACTAAAATCTGATTTTCAGGGGGTAGGATCTCTAGCCAACCTCATGTTTTAGGGCAAATATGGGTTATAGAACAATAACAACTGCTTCTGTAGGATGACTAGCAAGCTTTGTCATGTGACTCCAACCCTTTGTTCTCTTGCCACTTCCCTTCCCCCACCTTACTCTCTGAACTTGAATTTAGTGGATCTCAATTTTTTTAAATACAGGAATGATACTACAAAATATCCAGTGCTTAAATCTCTGCTTATGGTTGGCCAAAAATGTTTATGATATCAAAATTCCTCTTAAAACTCAGTAGAGCCATGATCCCAAACTTATATCAATAATTTATACCCATGGGCAATCTTTAAATGGGATTCTGATAACTTTTAAATTAATATGGAGAGTGATAAACTATATTATATTAAATTATTACAGAGGATTGTCTACTTCATGTGTCAAACTCTCCCTACAGTATTTTTCCTTATTGCCAAAGCCACTTGGCCACTGTCAACTCTATTCTTTAGGACCAATCCTGACTTTAGACAGTAGTTGCCATCTCAGTAATAATATATAGCTTAGCATTAAGTTACAGGTCCTGCTAGTCCAGCCTTGGTGATGAACTTCAGTACTGATAACTAACTAATCTGCCTTGAACCCAAGGATTAAGCTTGCCTCTATTGGCACCTCATAGGGATAATTGTCTGTTTCCCAAAACTCAAACTTATTGGTGAAGGAAGAGCTGTCTGTGACCTGTTGACTAACTGTAGACATTGACTTTCTGCTTGTCCTACGCCTTAGCAAATGCAGAGTCATCTTATTAACTCTAACAGATGAAAAGCTAGGTGAATCATAATCCAAAGCCTGAAATCCAAAGTCTTTGTTTTTCAGAGAAAAGAGCATGTGTTATTTGCATGGCAAACTGAACAGCTCTCTCTTGCCAAGGTGCACAAAATGAGAAATCTCATTTATGCCTACACATGACTCACATATTGTCTTCTCTATATTAGGGACATATGCATGCTTTGAAAAAGAAAAGATATGAAGGACTATGTACTAAAATAAAAGAGGCAGGAGAGGGAGCCATAGAGGAGATAACCCAGGAATCATCTACAGAAACAGTTCACTAGATGTCACCCCACACTTAAGTCAGGATTAATGTTTTTCTAACAGAACACATTAGCAGAAAAGGGGCCCTCAACAAACTCTTGTTCCTCCCCAACCTAAGTTGGTGGTATATCAGTATCTTTGTGTTGAAAATTATTTGAAGTCATAAAAGTAACTTTTGGCTTTAACCAAGGAGTTTTTTGATGCTCATGTAGTCTTGATATTTGGACACGGATGTACTATGCCGACCTGCTATGTAATTTTATATAGTGCATATTTATTACATAGAAATTTGAAAATGCAAATAAGCAAAAGATAAAAGCCTATATGACATGACCTTACCTCCAAAAATAAAATCACAAACATTTTTTTAAAGATTTTATTTATTTATTCATGAGAGACACAGAGAGAGTGGCAGAGACACGGGCAGAGGGAGGAGCAGGCTGCCGGCGGGGACCCAATGAGGGACTTGATCCCAAGACCCCGGATCATGACCTGAGCTGAAGGCAGATGCTCAACCACTGAGCTTCCCAGGCATCCCAATTACAAACATTTTGAAATATTTTTCTAGAGTTCTTTCTATACGTGTGTATAGAATGTGTATAAAATGTTGGTTCAAAAAAACATGTCGGTTCAGAGAATCCTTGGGTGGCTCAGTGGTTTAGCACCTGCCTTCAGCCCAGGGCATGATCTTGGAGACCCGGGATCGAGTCCCATGTTAGGCTCCCTGCATGGAGCCTGCTTCTCCCTCTGCCTGTATCTCTGCCTCTTTCTGTGTCTCTCATAAATAAATAAAATCTTTTAAAAAGTTAGTTCATAAGGTACATATTATGAATTTTTCCATATCAATAAAAACATATTTACTATGAATATACAATATCACTTAAATGGCATAATAGCATTTTATTGTTTTTTAAATTTTATTTATTTATTCATGAGAGATAGACGAGAGAGAGAGAGAGAGAGAGAGAGAGAGAGGCAGAGAGGCAGAGACACAGGCAGAGGGAGAAGCAGGCTCCACGCAGGGAGCTCGACATGGGACCTATCCCAGGACTCCAGGATTACACCCCAGGCCCAAGGCAGACACTAAACCACTGAGCCATCCAGGGATCCCAGCATTTTATTATTAATCAGCTCTACATAATTAAACATTGATACTATATGCTTGAGATCCTAATATGTCAAAAAAAGACGTGAGCCTCAATATATTTTCTCATGTTTTACATTAATATTTATGACATCATCAAATCTTACTTAAAACATTTTAACATTTTTCTTTGAAGAAATTGTTTAGACTTTAAAAAATCTGAGAGTAAGCCACCTTTATCCAAGTACTCAATATAAAAATCTGTGTTACCACTTTGAAAATTAATAAAGGGGAACCTCAGTAGAACAAAGTTGGGAGGTTCGGCAGGGAAAGCTCTCTTGCCCCACCACTCCTCCTTAATTGCAAATCCAACAGGAAGAGAGGGACCTTGCACATGGATACTACTTTACTACCATCCCCACCCCCAAAACCCCAACCCTCCCCCCACCACAACAGCCCAGCCAATGAAGGACTGTCACAACTCAGCCAATATGAAGCCACTATACTTTGAACTCCCAGTTCACTCCAGTGGAGTAAACTGCTTATAAGGGTCCTCCCAACTTCCCCCTTCCCTCTATAAAAGAGTGCTCCTTTCCTTTATTCAGCAGACTTGTCTATGGCTTGTGTTGTAGCTTGGTTGTCCAGGATGCAGTTCTCTGCTATCTCCAAATAAATCCATTTGCACTGGTAAAATAACCGACATTTTTTAAAGGTTAAGCCCACCAAATTTTCAATTCTGAGGAAGAAAACTGATGGCTTGCTTGATGTGTGTATTCACTCTGAGGAAGCCTAAAATGGCCCAGGTGTCTTGTCTGACAATGGGCAGGACTGGGGAAACCAGTGGACGGGTTCTATATCCAAAATACTGTGTGTATGCTCTTTACTGGCAAGAGACTATAGATTTCAAGATTTTTGAAGGGTATTAGTGATATATTCTGGAGGGTCAGATGTTCCCGTGTCCAAATTCCTTACTGAGTTAATTTAGGCAGCTTCTTTAATTTCTGTGATCTCATTTTCCCACGTGTAAGTCAGAGGTCATGATACCTACCCTGAAGTGTCTTTGGAATTAAGTAAGACCCTGCTTTTAAAGCTCCTGGTTCATAAAAGCACCAGGAATTTGTTTTTTATTTATTTAAATAGATCTTTCTTTTTTTCCGAAATATAATCCATATGTTCTCACATCAGTTGAGTGTAGGAGTAAATAATACATGTTTAACTCTGTATAGTTCTTCACTATGTTTTATTGAACTGCACAATTATGAGTAAACCATGTTTGCTGCTGTTGTATACATGCGGCTTTTATCATTATGTGTTTGATCTGTTTACTCTAGGCCCTATACATCCTTACAATTTTTTTCTTCCTCTGTTTCTTTTCCCCCTCCCTTTTGAATCCTTTCCTATCTAGCAAACAAAGTCATTAAAACCATCGTGAAATGAGTCCTGTTGGGTTATGAATGTATCATTTCTGTTGATATTTGCCACGTACTTATGAAATACACTCGGTTTTGAGAGAAAATAATGAGGCGATATTCTTGACAGCCCACCCTCCACTCCACATCCTTTCCATAATAGCTTGAATAACAATAGGAAAGAGGTTGCTTTCATTTGACAAAGCTTTTTATTGTCTAGCCTGATCAAGCTTCATAGCTTTGTTGGCAACTACCTAGAAACTGAAGAAATAAAGCAAAAAAAAAAAAAAAGTCTATCCTTTCTCAACAGTACATATGTTTTTTTAACAGTCTCCCCCAAAAGGATATTGTGTTCAAGGCGTACTCTATTGACCCTTTGTATTACCTTTGTCAGAAAAGGTTTCTTTCTCAGGCATGTTACTAAATAGAAAACACTACTGATCTTGACTTAGCATAGAAACAAATGTGTGTACTTGGTATACGTGTGGACATGTACATGATTTTATATACAGAAAATCCAGTTCTTTGTTCCTTAAAATTTCTCCACCTTATAACAATAATAAGAAAAAAACCCAAAACTCAGTGAGGTGGGAATTTATTAATGCCTATTTGCAAGCCTTGCTCTTCTAATACCATTTTTTCTCCTTCCTTCCTTCCTTCCTTCCTTCCTTCCTTCCTTCCTTCCTTCCTTCCTTCCTTCCTTCCTTCCTTTTTTCCCAAGGTGGGCTTGTCTGAATGTTTCCAGAGGTTGGTAGGTGGCGACTTTCATCTATGCTTTCTGTGCTAAGCATGTCTGCTTTTACCTTGGATACTGTGCAGATTGTGAGGCTCCAGCTGTTTTACTGGTTAGGGTTGTACTTCCTCCAGCTGTTTACAGCAGGTTCACCACTGCTGTAACATTGAGATTGAAACATTTAAAAGAGAAGTCAAAATAAACACATCCTGTTCCTTTACTCAGTGGGTATTTATGCTTAATATGCACCAGATACTACCTGTGTTATTAAGTGTTCAATTCTTTTTATTAAATTCTCCTTCTTTGGTGTGTTTATTGTCATTTGCAGAAAGTTTTTATTCAGACTACAGTATTATATTCAACATATACCTTAAATTCATTTTGCTGCTGATTGTATACGATTCATGAGGTTTACTAGTTTTTACCTTTTTTTTTTTTTTAATTTTGTCAGAAAGAATGGAAACATTTAGAATCTATTCCATCATTTCAAAGTTTAGGAAGGATTTATCCTAAGCTCATTGAAGTAGTCAGTTGAATAATTGAGTCACCTACCTCCCCCATCAGACAGATTTCCCAGTCCCTATAAATTGCGATCAACCAACAGGAATAAAACCAGATATTTGAGGGGCTCCTGGGTGGCACAGTCAGTGAAGCTTCTGACTCTTGGTTTCAGCTCGGGTCATGTTCTCAGGGTTATGAGACTGAGTCCCTTCTAGAGTTCTCTGCTCAGTGTAGAGTCTGCTTTGGGTTTCTCTCTCCCTCGGCTCCTCCCCCCTCAAATAAATAAATCTTTAAAAAAAATTAGATATTTGGTCTTGAACCCAACTGTAAATTGATATGGATAAGTGTTATTTATTCTGTTATATTTCGCAACATCTTTTTACACAAACTGGCAGAGTGCTAAACCGTGGAGATTGAATGATGAATAAAGCCACTACCTTCACAGAGGCTTCAGAGGTAAGTGATGTGCTGAGCCATTTCGCTCCATCTGATGGAAGGATGATAGAAGCTTCCATGGGTTTTCCCGTTTATACATACCTAAGGGTTAAATTATAAACTCAACACTGAGTTACCTAGAGTTCCTAAAATTAAGTATTTATTAGTTACTAAAACCAGTACACTATTAATATGTACTGAAAAATCTATATTACTATTTTATTATTTATTCTTTCAGCAAATATTTATTTTTAAAACATCTAGTGGGGATGCCTGGGTGGCTCAGCGGTTGAGCATCTGCCTTCGGCTCAGGGTGTGATCCTGGAGTCCCGGGATCGAGTCCCACATTGGGTTCCCTGCATGGAGCCTGCTTCTCCCTCTGCCTGTGTCTCTGCCTCGCTCTCTGTGTCTCTCACGAATAAATAAATAAAATCTTTTTAAAAAATCTAGTGTTTATAATTGTTACATGCACTGTACTAAATATATATATGCATATGTGCTATATATAGTATATAAGTATAGTATTTAGTATGTTATATGCTAAATATATATATATATACACACATATATGTGCTATAAATACAAATGTTGTCTCTTTAAGTATAAAAACAATCCTAGAAAGAAAGTATTAATACTGATCGAATTATACAGAAGAAGAAACCAAGCCAACTTAGAGAGGTTTACAATGATAGAGCCTGGACTGGAATCAAGGCTCTAGATCTGGGCCCATGCTTTTAATTCCATTGTACTAGAGGATTGAATGCCGAGCAAATCAAACACTTGTCTGACCTCATGGAGCTTATAGTCTATTAAGGAAACAGATACTAACTAAATCATCACCCCAATATATAAACACAAATAATAACATGTACTTGGAAGTACAAATACAGGATGTTAGAACAAAAATATAACAGGGAACATGACAAAATCTGACAGGGCAAGATAAAACGTTCCTGAAAAATTTAGATTTGAGCTGCTTTCTGAAGTGTAAGCAAGCATTAAGTCGGTGAATGTAACAGGAAAGAGAATGGAGGTGAGCTAAAGCACCCACAGACAGAGGGCAAGGCCGTGAAGCAGAGGAGTATGGGAGAATGAAGGGAAGTCCAAAGGGGCTGAGACAGCTCTGGCGAAAGAGAGAGTGGCATGAAAATGGTGAAGCGTTCAAGGCCAGACTGTGCTGGACGATCCAGGCAATGTTAAGAATGCTTGTCCTTTTCCCAAGAGCTATGCGAATCCATTCAGTGATTTTAAGCTTCTAAAAGTTCTATTTACCTCAAAACCCATGGGAATTTTGCAAACGTACTGCACAAACATAAACAAAGACATATTTGAAATTTCTTCAATTTTTGGCAAGAACATTTCGTTATAAGTATGTCTTGAGTTTACTGAAGTCTTTATTTGGACTTATTATTTAAAAATTTTAATTACCTTTAGCTTATCTTCATTATCTACTTAGCTGGTTATAGAATTTTTGGCTAACCCCATTCACCTCGAATGTGTAATATTTTTTGGTTTATAATTTTTGAAGTATTACCTCAAGATTAGTATATGTTACAGTGTAAATATGTCTTAGTCCATTTGCAGCTTATAACAGACTAGGTGGCTTCTAAACAAACAAACAAACAAAAAAACCCTTTTTTTTTTAACAAAATAAATCTCTCTCTCACAGAGGTTGAGAAATCTCAGATAAAGGCACAAGGAGATTGAGAGCCTGGTGAGCACCTGCTTCCTGGTTCCTAGAAGGCCATCTCCTCACTGTGTCCTTACATGATAGAAGGCACAGGAGAGCTCCCTAATTCCCTTATTAATTATAAGGGAATTAATCCCATTCATGACATCTCTACCCTCACAACCCAGTCACCCCCCCCCCCAAAGGCACCGTTTCCTATACCACCACATTGGAAATTAGAAATTTAACATACAAATTTGGGGGGGAGGCAAACTTTCAGTCCATAACAAATATGATGATGTCTATCCATATTTCTATAGAAACTGCATACAACATTTCACCCTCAAAATTTTATTATATGGGAGCACTGTATTGTTATCCTTAGGGTTTTTTTTTTTTTCTTCCTGCTTTGGAATATTGGGCCTAAAAAGAATATGTTTTAGGAAAAGTCTGTTTGCAGTGGGCCAAGTTCAAGAACTATTTGAGAGCCATATGGACCCACATTGCATGAGTCAGCCATGAAAAAAACCATTACCACATAATAACCCCGTTTCTGTAGTGGAGACAGGACAACGGACAGCAGAGGTAGAGGGCAAAGAGACCCCCCACCCCCACCAACCGGTATCCCCGGAAGACTTCCTAAAAAAATAGGAAGTGCTCCACACCAGGCAGTGTCTGGTCTGAGGCTCTGTGGCTAAGTGGAATTTGCCAGTTTTCTTTAATGGAAGAGAACAGAAGAAATGAAATATATGACTGCATGGAAATGAGAGAATATTACATAATTGCAGAATTATGATGGACTTAGAATTTCAGAAAGCGAACAAAGCCATGGCAGGTGACAAGGCAGGACAGGTATGCAGGTTGTGAGACATCCAGGTGGAAGTGTCTAGTTTGTTGGCTTTTGGAAACAAATCTGCTTTTCACTGAGATAGATTTTATGACCTATAACAACAGAAGACCTGTGACCAACAGAGAAGCCAGAGGCCGCGTTCAACCATGAGACTGTCTCTTGAGAATGGTTAAGTTATTCAACTTTCGTGTGAGAAATCACATAAAAATATTGTGATAGATATTGTTCAAAGGGAATGCACATTGTTGAGACTCCTTAAGCTTCCTATTTTTTATGGAAATCAGTAGTCAGGAAAAACACAAAAAGGAGATGATCAATATGTATGTACAGAGATTTGGCTCCTGATAAACACCCATATGATAACATCGGGTCTACTCAGCACATTAATGAAATTTGGCAAGATTTATGAATTGTCTTAGCAACCTCCCCAGGAAATGGAATTTGGCTGATGTAATGCCATCTTAAGAAAGGCCAGATCTGCATATCATTAACATTTGTGTTGGTGGGTTCCCAAAAATGGGTGTAGTCTGACCCAAAATGAATGTTATAATAAAAGCCCCCGCTTGCTACGGGAGTGTGAAACCATCTGAGGGAAGCAAAAAATTAGACATTTCTTCAAGCACAAATGGCTGGTGTCAAAACTAGCTGCAACAGTGCTATGTTCAGCAGCTGCACCTGCGTGGTAACCAGGGAGCTATCTGGCTATGAATGTTTGTTTCACACATCAGAATTTAAAGTACAGGATGGAGTACACTGGGCAACATCTCATGAAAATGGAATGGGGTTTTCTTCCTCCCTCCATAATTTGAGCCTCAAGCCTTAAAACAGGAGTAAACCATGACATAATAGTGTTTTCATCTGTGGAAAAATACATATTTTTCTCTGCTAGTAATGGCATTTAAAAGGGAAACATGCCTATTTGGTCACTGACCACTCCCACATCATAATTATCTTGGAATTTCCTTTTTAAGCAATCTTTCCTAGAATCCCAGTATTGGCCTGAGACCAATTTGCTCTTTGCCAAAAAGTTATTTCTCAGGCCCAATTATCTAGAAAGCTCATGAAATGTGTGCCTTGGCAGGCTGGAGAAAAAAGATTTTGTAATCAGGTTTTCCAGAGGAACTCTCAGAATTTCCAATCCAAGATCCTGTTTTGGTTGGAAGAGGGCGCACAGATAGAAACAGTAAGAAAGAAAAAAGGAGAAGCGTTGTGTCTTATACAACTCTAGGCACATTTGTTGTATCCAGTCCCTCCTAGTGGACGTGAAGCGAATGGTAAAAGGAAGGGATCTAGGATGGTTTAGGATCTCCTAAAATGCCCACGCTCCACATGACCATCTGGGTAACATTAAAGAAAGGCCTAGGGGTGCCTGGATAGCTCAGTAGTTGAGGGTCTGCCTTTGGCTCAGGGCATGATCCTGGAGATCCGGGATTGAGTCTCACGTTGGGCTCCCTGCGTGGAGCCTGCTTCTCCCTCTGCCTGTGTCTCTGCCTCTCTCTTTCTGTGTCTCTCATGAATAAATAAATAAAATATTTAAAAAAAAAAAAAAAGAAAGAAAGGCCTAAATGTTAGAAGCAGTATAAGGTTTTTCTTGCCTTGATTTGAGCCAGATGAGCACATCAAAAGCAAAAAGGATCAAGAGATTAGTCTGAGATCCATATTAGATGGAGGTCCATGAGATTAATAATGACCTGGAACTTCACTTATTTATACCCAGTTGCAATGCCAGGTATGTGGCTAAGTCCAGACAGGAGCTGTCACACACCTTCAGTTGTTCAGAAACTACCTTGAATCCCTTTATTTCTGCTCCCTTATTTCTACAGCTTAAAAAAAATTCTCTTCATCCGCAAACCCAAGATCTACTCCCTTCTATTTCTTCTTTCTGAGGAGAACAACACTCTTTTAAGGAAAAAAGGAAAAAAAAGTTAACTTGAAAGGAAATGGATTTTGATCTTTAGCATTTGCTAAGCCTATCTCTTGTCACTTCTTACAATTAGCTTCTAATTTCTGCCTTTGAACATATCTCCCAAACTCTACTGCAGAAACAAAAGCATCCTCCATCCCTTTCTACTTAAAATCC
The DNA here is from genome assembly GCF_053574225.1 of Canis aureus. Taxonomy (NCBI): domain Eukaryota; kingdom Metazoa; phylum Chordata; class Mammalia; order Carnivora; family Canidae; genus Canis; species Canis aureus. The sequence goes on along the minus strand of NC_135644.1, from coordinate 20,221,898 downwards.
AGCTCACATCTGAAAAAACCCAGGATATACTATATCTAATCATGTATTGTAAGTTCTCTATTCAGAAGTCCTACATTTCATTGATCACCAATCTGACAGAAATTCAAAAGCTTTACAAAATACTATGTTGGTGAGGCTGTGGCAAAACAAACACCAACACTTTGCATGACTCTGATGGTGATGCAGAATGGTAGGACCTCCTTTAAAAAAGGAGTTTGTTAAATTCTAGCAAAATTACACATATGGAATCTTTAATCTATAAAATTAATAAAATCTTACTATTTTGAAAAATGACAAATGAAGGGGAAAAATAGATTTATTTTGCCTTATGTATATGAACTCTTAAGACAGAATAAAAATTGAAGTAAGTTTCCCAATCCCAATCTCAATCATAAGGAATGATAGGATTTGATTGTCACTGATTTTCAGCTTCCAATCAGTGGATCTAAATTATAAGTATGAATACCTAATATCAAAAACAAACAAAACAAACCCAAGTCATATTTATACTGACAGAAGCACTTATACCACCTAGAAAGTAAAAGCCTGAAGGTGATCAAAACTCAAGGTCCAAAGACAAGAGGAGCATAAATAATACCATGGAGATGCAATCAGCAAAACTGGAAGCTAATTGAGTTGTCTTGTTTTCGTGACAATATAGTTACATGCAAAAGTTCAACAAGAATATATTTCCCTTGTTTTTTTTTTTTAAGATTTTATTTCTTTATTCATGAGAGACACAGAGAGAGAGAGGGGGAGAGAGGCAGAGACACAGGCAGAGGGAGAAGCAGGCTCCCTGCAGGGAGACCGATGTGGGACTCCATCCTGGGACTCCAGGATCATGCCCTGAACCAACGGCAGATGCTCAACTGCTGGGCCACCCAGGCATCCCAAATCTATTTCCGTTGTAACAAGACACGACTGGAAAATTTACTTATGTTACCAAGATTTTAACTCTCAAATAGAGAGTGATGTGCATAGAATCAAGTATGACTAGTGTTAAGGAACCAAGGTGGAGACAATAAAACCCTCTCCAAAAAAACCTCCTAGTTTCTTGCTGTCAGGGTTTCTGGCCCCCTCCCCTCTGATGTGAGTGAGGAAGGTCACTTCCTGACAGGTTCAGGAACCTCAGGAAAATTGGGGGCCTTGGAAAGAGAGAAATTCACCCAAATCTATAGGTATTAGAGGTAAAGTCTTAATGGCAAGCCTTGGGCTTGGCTCCCTAGCCGTGAGAGATTTTTAAAAGTCGAATGTGGAATTTCTTATAAGAGGGGCAGCAAAGCAGACTTCAGAAGGTCGTATTATGGTCATCACTGTTCTTGCTGCACTTGTGTAAGCAATCAGGCCAAGTTTAATGAGACAGGACTTATTTTGCAAAAAAATTCGTCTTACTGTGATTATCTTTGATAGAAAAGGGGGTGAGTGTAGATAGAGAAATTATGTTTCAACGGAAAACTATCACACACCCTTGAGGATATCAGATTCCAGTCCTGTGCATTGCCTGTGCAAAGGTTTTCTTACCCCATCTCTAAACTGGACTGGATCATGAACTTTTCTAGTTTCTTCAAATATCTGGCTATGACTCTCTGAACTAACATTTCCAATTGTCGCCTACCCTTCTAACCCAGAATAACTAAGAACAAAAATCACCCTTTTCCCAAAGCCCTGCCAACTGAAGTTGGACGACTCAATATAAACATAAGAGAAATCACCACAACAGTGCATGTGTGGACAAGCTTCCTGTCTGTTGCTGTGTGGGCCACTCAGAAAGTTCACCCGAATACCTGATGATATCACCAGCGACTTTGAAACTATACAAGATACTTCAAGCTTGACATGCAGGGATCTCGACGAACTGCCCTCCAGACTCAAATTGGGTTTATAGTTGACTCCAATCATTAACTTTCTTTTTCTTTTTCTTTTTTTTTTTTTTGCTTCCATGTAAATGCCTCCTATGAAATATCTGATTGCTCCCACCACACAAGCCTGACTTTGGGAGCCCACCATGCATCACCAATTCCTGAAATGAGACAAAACTGTTTAACTGAACTGATCTTTTCTCAGGACTAAGAAACAAGTTTAATGAGATGTCTACTAACTCAGATTCTAGACTGTGAAACTTCTTGTAGAAGTTCCAAATGTAGAAAACGAAGGGAAGAGAAGATGCCACCCCAACGTACGATGCTTTGGCATAAGGATAATCTTGGGCTGGTTATTTTGAGAACCAGGAGACACAGAAGAAGCTCTGAAAACATTAGAAGCCACCTTTTTGTAAGGAAATTTAAAAAGGAAATCTCCATTTGTAAGGGTATCTCTCTTTTTGTACCAGGAAGAAAGGATGACTAAACCATGAGAAACTCTCGTCTTGGGAGAAAGCATCAACTTAAATCTGCCTAAGAAACCGTACCCTTGTTTACCGGGCTTTTCCTGGGGATCTCTCTGGGACAGGCCTTTCCACACCTCTTTCATCTTCAGCTGAAGATGGTCTTTAGGCCACCTTGAGTGTTTCTCATTTTAACCTGGGTATCTCCCGTGTATACATGTCAATAAACTTCTGCTTGTTTTTCTTTTGTTTATCTGTCTGTTGTTACAGTGGTCTCAGCCAAGAACTCAGAGGGCAGATGAAAAATTATTTTTCCTCCTCTACACTGCTGAATGGAATGGGAGGATGTGAAGTGGAGAATCTCATGCATGCACCCTCAGAGGAAACAAATTTAAGAACGGAGAGACTGATTTCCCACAAATACCTGATTCACAAAGACCAAGACTTATCTTCTGCTCAATGAACATCCACCAAGAATCCTTTCCAATCCTCAAGCCAACGAACTTACTGCTTGGATTCTGGCGGGACAGGCCCCTCTTTGCACTCCTTGTTCACAAATATAGCCCAACCCAACCCCTCAACACACTCGCCAGCTTGCTACAGTAGGTGTTACCTACAGCAGTGGACAGGAACGTGACTGACACGGTACCAGTCATGAGTTGATTATCATTGAAGCTGGGTGATGGATACTTTGGGGTTATCTCATCTTTGCTTATTTTTGTATCTGTTTGGAATTATCTTTAATCAGATGCTAACGAATGTAAGGTACATTGCCTTGTGAAAAAGATAGATTTCTTGGGCCAAAGACTCCATGATTTTGATTCTGCAAATCTGAGATGAGGAACAGGGATTTGTTTTCTAGTTCAGGTCCCAAATGTTTATCATGTAGGTTATCAAAAATATACACTTCGTGTCTCTGCAGCCCTTGAATCATAAAATAATACTTGGCATGTAGATCAGCCATGATTTCAAGGCGTGTTTTTATGTTCACAACTAGACAGCAGTTCATCTTTATTCCTATTTTCCCTATCTCTCTAGTACGTCCTTTATATAATAGACCTTCAAACATATTAACTTCTTAAGTGTCCTCTTGAAGAACGTATATGTGCATCAGCCTAGAAAACATTCTCCTGAAACCCACAAGTCGAAGGTAGGTTGCTAAGACATTTTATTTTAGACGCTTCTCATCAATCAATTGCTATTCGCTTCAAACACTTAGATGAGAAAAAGATCACAAAACATACCCTATTCATTTTTATCCTTTTGTAAGCTTAAGAGTTTATTCCTAATCCCTTGCTTTAAAGGACTTCAGGACTGCAAAGTGATATTTATCGAAAATAATAATAATAATCACTTCACAGCATCTGCTTTGAGGAGATCAGAATTTAAAATCTCAATGTCATTTTTGTTCTTGAAAATGGAGATAGGGAGAAACCTGGGTGGATGAAAAGACTTCAGAATTGTGTGTGTGTGAGGGTGGCAAAGAAATGCAGTGATTTAGGCTGGATTGGTTTAAATTGGATCAAAAAGTTTAAACTGGATGAAAAAACTGGCCCTGGTCAATTACCCTCTAGAGATTGTTTTAAGAAGTTAGTGTAGGGTCTACTGAGTGTCAGGGTGGATCAGCGGCTGTTTTCTTTACTTCAGGAGACAAGAAAACCCAGAGTTATTCTTTGAAATTTACAGAAACTGAGAACTACCTTTGAACTAATCAAGAACCCTTTTAAAAATTGTATTGGGATTTTCAGTTTTGAAGGACATTTTGAGAAAAAGAAAATTCACCTGAAAGATTTTTACTGCCCATGTCCCTCAGGATGCCTGCTGCCATTTCAAAATTTTGAATTCCACAGGAAACTTTGGCCAAACCTCACATTACTGTACAGCCATGGCGAGATTTTCCTTGTTCTTCTTGCTGTCTTGCACATAAAACTCTTCTGTTTGCTGTGTGCAGCTGAGGATACCATTTATTTTCTTCCTGTATGAGTAAGACAAAACAAATGGACTTCGAGGTTTCATTTATCAAACAGTATTATTTTGCTACTTGCCTTCTTTCACTTACTGAAAATTCATATTTAAATAATAGGGTTTTTTTTTTTTTTAGAAATTCCAGGAAGTAATGCGTTCGCCCTCATTTTTATCTTTAATATAAACGGCCCTGAGTTGCTACGATTTCTTGCTGTGATCATCCCAGATTTGTAATAAATATCTATTTACTGATAAGGAAAGAGTGCCTATGCACAACACTGAGGGAGAAATGCCTCCCTGGGGGTTATGGCTGAGATCAACTTGGAGGTAATAAAATGACAAAGCATCTTTCATTTCTATCATTCCCTCGGAGATGACTACAGAACACGATGTATGGTCCTGAAGTACCCATCGTAAAGATTTACACAAATTGTTCCTTTCTTTCAGATTGCTGTTACTTTCCTCAGTGTTACATACTGTCATTAAATTCTCCACCCTCACTATTACAGCTTCCATTACCACCCACATGGCACTACGGCTTTATCCATGGGTGGCAGATGTTATCACCATATGTCATCCGATCAATTTTCCATTCAAGGGTAATGTAATGTTTGGGGGAAAGCCAACTCACACTTTAGTAAAGGCTTTCTCTGTAGTCTTCACCAGCCGTAAATGCAAGCTTCCTTTCAACTTCTTGGCTCTGATACCTAACCAAAAATCAGCAGGCATCTTAGAGATGCTTTGCATGTTTCCGTGTTAGTTGGGCTCTCTCTCACTATCACCTGCCAAATTGTTTCCTATTAAGGAGTTTGGCACTATTTTGCTTTCCTCTACTTTTATTCATCTCAGAATATTCTGGACAGAGCATCATTAGCTAGATGAATACCCAAGAAGAGTAGCAGTTTCAGTCTGGTTCACAAGGCTGTTACTTCTTGTTTATTTCTAGGATCTATATCTCACCTCCTTGTCCCAGAAGTTGGCTTTGCTCAGAGAGTTTGAAATTCTTTTTCCATATAATTCTAAAGGGTAGCCAAAGTTAAGACAAGATCAATTTATCCATACGGTTCTGATTTGTGCTTGCACGTGTTCTCTCCCTCTTTCTCTCTCTCTCTCTTTCACTCCTTTTTGTTTCCTTTTTTTCTCCACATTTTCTCCCAACTCCACCCTCACTGTGGATTTTTATCTTTCCACACTTATCAAACCCTTATTATTTGCCACCCCCTGTGCTATGTGCTGCGTATTTAAATATTAAATAGAAGTCTTCCACGTTTTAAAGAAATCTTAAAGGTAAACCTTAAATTATTTTGGAAGCAGTCCAGTCTAAATCACTGCATTTCCTATCCAAGTTAGGTAATTTCGATGTGGAGTTTTTGGGAGGATAGGAAGAGGAAACGATTGCTTGTTTTTATTGAGCATGAAATGATCTCCCTTCCAAGTGCTCACACTGCCTATAATTTGGTAAAGAAATTTCTGTTTACATTATCCACACTCATCAATAATTTAAAGACTTGGATTATGTCTTTTTTCCATTTTTGTACCAGTTTCGAGTTATCCAAATCTCATGGCCAAACTCATTTGAAACCCCTTTTCCAACGATCGCTTGATTTGCCTTTCTCCGGATATCTTCTAGTTGTTCTAGGTCTTTCTTGAAATGTGGTAACTGGTAACTACTATGGTGTTTCAAGTGTAGACAACAAGAAATAATGTCTTTAGGCACCAAAGTGATAATCCTATGTTACCAATGATGTTCAAACATCATCATATTTTGAAGTTTAATTTATTTGTCCTTAAGTTATAACTTTATATCTACTCCTAATTAAACCCACCTACTACTTTATGATCCATCATGGTGACCTGTAAAGTTCTCTATAGCTTATCCTCATTTATTTCTTATGCACCCTCCAGAAAATAGAAGTAGAATCAGAACACTTGGCTCTTTTGCTGCTCTTTAAGAACATTTTATTAATATTGCTTATTACAAGATTAACTACCATATTTGCAGCTGTTTTCAGTATGAATCCCTGGGGAAACTATGTTTTCAATTTTAATTTTTATCCAGAACATCTCATCACTAAGAAAATTCTTTATTTTTGACACACTGTTTTCCATAATCTTCTCCTAGCTGAAGTGTCATATTTTGTGACTGTTTTGGAAGCAATTTTTTAAAATTACCCTTACCCACATAAAAATTTATACTCTGATACCTCTTTTTTTAAATAATAAATTTATTGTTTATTGGTGTTCAATTTGCCAACATGCAGAATAACACCCAGTGCTCATCCTGTCAAGTGCCCCCCTCAGTGCCCGTCATCCATTCACCCCCACCCCCGCCCTCCTCCCCTTCCACCACCCCTAGTTCATTTCCCAGAGTTAGGGGTCTTTATGTTCTGTCTCTCTTTCTGATATTTCCTACCCATTTCTTCTCCCTTCCCTTCTATTCCCTTTCACTATTATTTATATTCCCCAAATGAATGAGAACATATAACGTTTGTCCTTCTCCGATTGACTTATTTCACTCAGCATCATACCCTCCAGTTCCATCCACATTGAAGCAAATGGTGGGTATTTGTCATTTCTATTGGCTGTATACTCTTATACCTCTTTAACCAAGAGATTATAAGACGCATTTTTTTTCTTGCAAAAATATATCGTCACCTTTGCTCCTATAGTTATTCCAATTATTGCTATAGTTCAAAATCCTCTTTGTTATGCATTCTGTTGGGATGCATCCTGAGGGTAGGAAGTGTATCTGCTGTTTACTTTGGGTCTCTACACACTGCTTAATTAAGCACTCCACTTCCATAATATAGATCTTATATGTAATGTAAGATATAATTTCCCTCCATTAGAATGGAAACTCCATAAAATCAGAGACTTGCTTTTGTTTATTGTAGTATTTTAATACCAAAGACAGTACGTTTCACATAAAATGCTTAATACACATTTGTGAATTTATACTTTTAAGAGTACATAGTTACTTTCCTATAAGCAACTAATGAATAGATTCTTATTAAACTACATTGAACCCTAAGTGATTTTATTAAATATCATTGAGCATCTCTTACTCTCTGATGGTTATCATGGTCTTCTCACATGGGAAGAAGCCACACTAATTGATGGTCTACTAGTCTCCTGGCACCCAGGCAACTTACAGCAACATGCAAAATACTTTGGCCTGTTGCACCAAATTTTATCCTTGAATTCTTACAAACATTTGGGTGGTTGCCAACAAGTCATGCTGGTCTGTTTACTAAAGAGTCTTAGTACCTTTTTTTGTTGTTGTTTTTTGAGTCTTAGTATTTTTTTTAACACCTTTTGATTTGATAGTTCTGAATCCCAATTTCAAAAGGCAAATTAGGAATCCTTTAATGACTTCCTCTGTGAAGTTGGAAAAAAAATAATTTTCTATATACTTTTTAACCCTTGAAATGCTTATGAGACCAGAAACATGAAATAGTTCATTATTCTTCAGCTTGAATTAATATTTTTGAGGTTCTTTTAACTTTGACAGTTTGGATCCTTGCAAAGGTCTTCCTGCTTCTGAATTACATAATTTTGGATGCATCTGGACTATCACTCCTCAAAATGGTCCCAATTCCATTCACTTGGCAAGTCCTTGACTTTCAAAAATACAAGTTTTATTAAAATAATCTCTTTAGCCAGTTAAGCACGAATAATTTTTATTTAATCATTTGGAGTGCTAAGCATCATCTATTTCCTTAGTGGTCATTTGTATTATTCTGAAGCCTTACCTCCACAGCTCCACTGGAGGAAGCTTCAACCAGTTAGTGCATAAAATATTGAAGTCCCTTCCTATTACAACCAGCTCTAATTCTGAGACTTCCTTAACGACCGGCAATTCTTTTATTCTTTTGGGTTATCTTTATTTTCCAGGTTTTTAAGAATACTTAAATGATTTAATAATAGTATTTGACTTTTAGAAAATTTTGTAATATTGCCTTGTCATGAAGGATTTTTAAAGTTACTCAGACCACTCTCAGAAGGTCTATTACCTTTGCTCTTGGCAATATGTGGCTGAGCTCCTGTGGTGATCAAGGGTCTAACTGTCATTATTCCATAGGAAAGTGTCTCGTCTCTCACTACCAGCCTCTGTTACTCTTATCACCTCTGTCAGAGGAGTGGACAAGGCAGAGACCTGCATCAGCAAACTAGGCCACTTTACACCACTGTTCATATTCAGCTCCTTTGAATTGAGACAGCCTGGTGATCAGTGTGCTAGAAGATCCTTGTTCTGGGTGTACGAAAGCACTGAACTTGTCTTCATTTTTTATTTCCCATTCATTCTTAAAACCACTTTAATCTGCCTCTTGCCTCAGCCACTCCACTGAAACTGCTGACTTTCAGTTCACCAAGAACTAAGTCATATTCAATGGGTGGCAACAGTGTTTCTAAAACTCAAGTCAGAGAAAGACAAGTACTGTATGATATCACTTATATGTGGAAGTTTTTAAAAAGCCAAACTTGTGGTTACCAGGGCCTGCGGGTTGGGGACAAGACAGATGTTGTTTAAGGGTACAAACTTACAACAAGTAGTAAATAAGTCCTAGAAATATAACGTACAGTACAGTGAATATAGACAATAATACATATTATAAACATCAGGCTTGCTAAGAGACTAAAACTTAATTATTCCAACTACTAAAAAGAAAGGATAATTATATATCCTGATAGTGATAGAGGTACCAATTATCACCACAATGATATAAAGGTATCAAATTAACATGCTGTAAACCTTAAATTTACACAATATTACATGTCAAATATATTTCAATTAAGAAAAATGAATAAAGACGGGATCCCTGGGTGGCGCAGCGGTTTGGCGCCTGCCTTTGGCCCAGGGCGCGATCCTGGAGACCCGGGATCGAATCCCACGTTGGGCTCCCAGTGCATGGAGCCTGCTTCTCCCTCTGCCTGTGTCTCTGCCTCTCTCTCTCTCTCTCTGTGACTATCATAAATAAATAAAAATTTAAAAAAAAGAGTCTCATGCTAAAAGAAGAAAAGAAAAGAAAAATGAATAAAGAATAAAACTTAAATGTGCGTACAACTCACCTGAAGATCTTATTAAAATAAAATGCAGATTGTCGGGGCACATGGGTGCCTGGGTGGCTCAGTGGGTTAAGTGTCTGCCTTTGACTGGGGTCATGATCTCAGGGGGTCCTGGGATGGAGCCCCACTCAGGCTCCCTGCTCAGTGGGGAGTCTGCTTCTCCCTCTCTCTCTGTCCTTCCCCCCACTCATGCTCACATGCTCTCTCAAATAGATAAAATATTAAAAAAATAAAATAAAATGCAGATTGTGATTCAGTTTACTGGAATGGGACCAGTGATTCTGCATTAAAGGAAACTCCAGGGGATGCCTGAACTGACTTCAGTGAATTGCACTTTGTATAACAAGGCATTAGACCCTGACATAAGCCCTTGAGCATCTTCCCAAAGGGCATCTTTCCAAAATTCTCTATTCCTTTGGATTTTGGTAGACCACTCTCTTGGTTTGCCTCCTACTGGCTAACTGTTCCTCTCATAATCTTTTCTTCATTCCACTTCTGTTTGTTCTTAAATGTAAATATACCCCAGAGTTTCATTCTCAATCTACTTCCCTTTCTAGAATGATGATTCTCAAACTTCAGTATACAATAGAGAGTTGGCTGGGAAATTTATTAGAAATGGAGCTTCCTGAACTTCACTCCAGAGATTCTGATTCAGGAGGTTTGGGTAGAGTCCATTAGTCTGCATTTTTAATTCTGTTAAAAGAATATTTTGGGCCACAATTTTAAGAAGCACTGACCTAAGGAAGCTCATCTACTCTCAATGCTGTAGCCATACTCTAGATGATCTCTAAATCACATCTACACTCCAGACCTGTACTTCATATCAACTAACTACTTAATATTTCAGTCTGGATATTCAAAAAATTCAAAATCTTCAAGCTAAATTTGTTAACCTCCCTCCCCCGCCCATCCTCTTTTTCTTCCCCTAAAATCATGATGAAATTTGGTTAGAGTTTGTGCCCAAGGAATACTTGTCTACTGGATATTGCTACCTATAGCACAGTTGGCAGAAAAATCACCCAGGAGAGTTTGCTAAAAATGCTGAGTTGCCAACTCCTGAAATGTTGATTCCTTAAATCTGGAGTGAGGTTCACAGATCTGACTTTTTAACAAGGCTTCCGCCAATGATTCTGATATAGATAGCCCCCAGCCCCCACTTTAAAAAATGCTGTCCTCGGGCTTCCTCCAGCAATTCCAAGCAATAGGACAGAGGTTTTGAAAGCATTTTCCATAGTAGAGGGGTTTAACCTTCCCCTTGTATCTAGTAGGGTCTCCCAGAACTACTCCAAATAACTGCACACACAAAGTGAAATCAGTGCACTTCTATCTAAAGTCAGCTTCAGGTCAAGTCACTAGCACTCTCTGCTAAAAAGATTGATACCCCTAAACCCTTTCCGTACAGTTATTTCTAGACTACCAATGATTTGCTCCCACGTTACTCTTGGAGATAAGGAACATTTTCTTAGCATTTTTTTCCTCTTTGTGGTCTTATTTCCATGAGGATACATTAATGATTTGAGAAATTGAATACCAAAACCTGTAATATCTCAGGTAGACAGTACATACCCCTAAGGGGGAGAAAATATCTATTAATTTATATCTCCCCAAGGAAACTTTTTCGGACCACCTCCACTAGCAGAAGCTCAATTAATACCTTTTTATCTTAAAGGGCCATGGTTTGCATTCTATTTTTAAAATCAAGAAAACAATCTGTGTATAGTTTAAATTCTTTGTTAGTCCCAACCTAGCCTCCCTAAAGCTGTAGGTGGGTTTGCTTTGTTGCCTGAAAGTATTATAACTGGATGCTTTCCTCAGTTGTCCTTTTATACATGTTACGTTCTTAGTTCAAAAGTGAAATGATTTTGCCCAAGGTTATTAGAATAAAATTGGAGTTCAATTAGTCACTTTGAGACATGGCAACTAAGTGGCTGATCCCTTTTTAATCTTTAACAGGCTCCATTATTCACAAAGGCAAATTGATGCCAGCTTTTAAGGAATCTGAAGCAATGCAAACCACACAGCTTTGAAATATTTAAATATTCTAATTCTCAGGATGAAATATCTTTTTCATACTGATTAGACTCTGAAACTGGTTTTAAATGGAAACTGTGCCAAACAGAGGTTGAAATGCAAATGCATTGCATTTACATCAACGTAAAGGGTCTTGATTCATTTTAATTTTATCTCTTTGCAAGCTGCATATGCATAATGTCATCTTGCTGTTCAGTCTTAACCTCCTCTATCTACATATCAAAATATACAACGGAGAGAGAATTTCTTTTTCCCCTGAGGAAAATCAGTGGGAGCTGAAAAGACAGGCAATTTACCTAGGTCTCATCCTGAATATTTGGCTCTAATTTCAGGTGGTTGAGGCACTGATTAACCCTCTTTTCCTAAATTCAAAGCGAGACACTGTGCTTCAGCTGAGTTCACCTGCAGATTTTGTTTATGGTTTGGAGCTATTTTTTGAAATATCTTTCATCTCTTTATTCCTTTCCTCTTCATGTTCCTGTTCTCCACTCCCTCTCTCCCAGCTGCAAGGATTTGCCCTCTAAGAGAGTGGGGGTGGGAGGAAACACGGGATGGAGGCAAAGCAGGGAGCATGAGCCGGAGAATGCCAGGATCCGGCTTCGGGATTGGTTGGCTGCTGCCTGATGGATAGACGAGGGAGGAGTGAAGTCTTCAGTCTGTTCTGACGGAGCCGAAGTACAGAAACCATATTTACAGGTAAGAGCAAAAAAGAAAAAAATCTTTTTCTTCAAAACAGAATGCTTCTCAGTGCCTATTGAGACAATTTTATGATGCGAAAATTATTCTGAAGACCTTTCCTGCAAGTGTGTCCCATTCATTGCTTAAGGAAGCTTTGCAATGAGCTGGGGTTTTTCTCCCTGCCACACCATTAGCTGATAAAAACACCAGAGGCATGTCTTACCCCGGATAACTTTCTAGGAAAGTGTGATTGAAGCAAAATTAATAGATAAAATGAGTCACCGTGTGTCTTTTTTTGTTTCTATTCAAGTTTACGTGATTGGGAATGAAAGGAAAGATGAGGAAAGCCTGGGAAATTCCACAGGTTCTGAGAAAATGGAGCTTTCTCTGAATAGACGACATAAAATTTCATGTGGTGTCTTTTAATGTTTACAATACAGTAAATGGTTTAGGAAAATAATTTTTGCCGGTTGTAGGCTCTTTAAGTGCTGAATTAGAAGGAATGGTTCGTATGCATTTAAGCTCTTTTATTTAACTTACTCCTCTTGATAAATCTCATGCTATTGAGTAGTTGTATCATTTCATTTTGTAAATTGTAAACTTATGTGATGATAAAACAACTATATTTAGCAACATGCATAGGGTTGTTTTCATTTAAAAGCTCAGAAACCTGTTTATGAAGGATTAAACATTGCTGTAAAAAATAGCATCTTAATAGGCAAATTTCATTGGCGGTTTCATTTATCAATCAAATATATCTAGATAAGGGTTCCTTCGCAACATTTATATTGTTGGTAAGATCCCTAGGGCAATAATTTTTTTCTTTAACAGCTCAGAAGTTCAGATTTTACTTTACCAGCTGCTTGTATCTCTTAATATTGTCTTTTTTTAGGCAAGAGTTCTAAATGTGTAGACTACATGACACACAGGAAAAAGAAGAAAAATAATTTTATTACAAGTCATTTAATTATATAGTTAGTTTAAGTCAGAAATATTGGGTGGTTAAGGGAGGAAGGATCTCATTAAGATCAAGCTTCTTTTAAGAGATACTGCTCTTGACTTAGGCACATTGGCGATCAATTAAGACTTGTTGATTATAATAAAATAAAAGTCTTTCACTGATTTAAATGATATGTTCAAGTACTTTTAAAATACTTCCTTTGAATGAATCACAAACTAACAATGAATATGTATAATATATAAGAATTTTTTTGATCCGGTTTTTGCTTTTTTTTGTCTGAGAAATGGATTTTGTTTTTTTAATGACAAAAGCACAACAGTTCTTGAAAAATTAAAAATAAAGGGGGAAGAAAAACTACTGGATGTTGGGAAAAGATCATCTAAATGAATGGAGAACTATCTTAAATTTCCTACACACACTGAATATAGCTAATAATATGTTTACATGCTTACGTCCTATTGATCCAAGCAAATACACTTGCATGGTTTATTTTTGCACTCTCTGGTTTTCAAAAATTAGTTTATGATACTGAAGTATTGCCATGTTTCTAATTATTGATAGAATCTTCTGATCTTGGTTTTTAAAACAAAATGATGCTACAAATTTACCTCTCCCTAGATTGGAATTTAAGGTTATATATATGACTAGATAGTCACCTCTTGAAATGTATTAGAAAAAATAAATCAAGGAAGTTATATTTTTTGGAAATTATAAATTCCGAGTAAAGCTACCTCCAGGAATGAAGGGGAATTGATGAAAATTAGAGAGCAGAGTTCCACATGGTTTTAAATTATTCTGTTTCCTTGGAAACCAGCTGCTGCAGATGCATTTTGCTTTCTTTGGCTAAAAATATCATCCTTTTAATAATCGCTAAGGGAAAGGTTCTGAATAAAACCAGAGTATATTGTTGCTGCTTTTTATAATTTCCTTAATGGTTCACATATTTTGGATGAAAAGTAGATAAACCCTTTCTCAATCAGCATTTCCTAGCATCCACTGGCAGACGTCTGCTTGAGGCGTCTGCATGAGACGTCTCCAGGAGATAACTATGGTAGCTTTTACTGCAGAGACTACAGGAAAAAGAGAGTGTGTGTTTGGGTGGGGGGTGGCTGTGTGTTGGGGTGGGGGGAGTGTGTGTGTTGGGGGGCAGTGTGTGTGTGCGCGCGCACACTGGAGTGGAGGCAAGAGAGAAAAAAAGAAGCATGAAAGAAAACAGTTAAGAGCTTCCTGTCCAAGTGAAGGATGGAAATAAAGCAAATGAAAACCATGTAAGGCTGTTCTGTGGGAGATGGCAAACACAATACCATTTGTTTTTTCCTTTAGAGCATTTCTTAGATTCAAATATAGGTTTTTATATGTTATGTGTTTATATGTTATGTATGTTCCTGTTGCATAATACTTTCCTTTTTCTCTTTATGTTTGTAGTGGTTAGTAGTATACTGAATGAGACAATAAAATTAAGAAACATATTTTGATGCATCAGTCATTTTAATCATAGAAAGCTTGAGATCTATGCTCAGGCTATGGGCAGTGAAGAGGATCAAATTTCTATTTAGACAGATGAAGACTTTTAAACTTAGTGTCCTTACTGTTTCTGTAATACAGTAATTTCCTTACTTTTGTAGTCTAATATATAAAAAATTAAACATCACAACAACCTAAAAACCATTTAAATATTAACATATGTATCTGAAATTTAAAAGAAATTATTATAAATATACATATATTCTTTTTGTTTTATTTGAAGCCTTTTGCATTACTTGGAAATAAAATTCCATTCTATGTGACCTTTTTTTAATAAGAAGTAAAAATCAGAATTATCATATTTTGCCCTAGGCAATTTCCTAAGTTAAAACATTGTCATGATAATTTTTTTTTCTCCCGGCTAATTGTTGAGAGGGAAAAATCATCAAAAAGCTGTTATATCTTTCCTATTATTTTATTATAATTCAGTTAAGATTCTTATTTTCTCTTTTATTTCTCATTTAAATGTTTTTGACATATAATACTTAGTTTTCATAATATTAACCTTAGTCTATTAGATTCATTAGTCATACAGTAAATAAAGTACCACATGCTTGAAATATATTTTAATATATTTAATATTTAGCCACTACATTACTTAAATTAATTTGGTACATCAGAACATTATTTTTCACAAAGAGGATAATGGGAGGTGTTTAGTTTTCATCAGTTAACACGAGCAAAGCACTTCAGAGGCAACACGTTCAGCGTAAAGACAGAAGACATTAACGAGCACACTGACAAAGCAGATGGATGAGGAGATGGGTCATGCAACCTATGCAGATGACCCTTATTTCAGGCACGATCGAAGTTATGAAGTGCATTTCAGGTTGCTGAAAATAACGCATTGCATAGGCTCACTCTCAGTTACAGATAATTTTAAAATTCCATTTGTTAGTAATGCCTCTTTACTGCTCTCTGGTTCATTATTTACAGAAAGAAGCTTGCCATATTCATAGGTAAGTTTACTTGGGTCTCTGAAGTCTCACAAAATGTCTTCAGAAAGATGAAATATCAATAGCTGCCCCTATAATGTAGGTAGACAACTTTATACCTGTCATGGAAACATGCTAGTTTGGCAAATAACCCATCTCTGGGAATGGAAGGGTGGGATTGAAAAGAAATGGAAGTTACATGGGGATAAGAAAGCTTGGTCCAGTTTCAACATTCAAATTGTACTAGGTACTCAGGTAATTCAAGCAGATGAGCAATTGCTTCCACCTTTGTACTATAGTAATCCATAACCCAAAAATATTGATCAGAAGTTAGTTTTGACTTAGTATATATTTAATGCCTGATAATATAACATAGGGCTTATTTAGGTACGGAAAGGGGGTTGATCCAAAGCAGCATCATTACTCTTTAATTACCACTTTGAACATCAAAAAGTAAGAACTGGATTTGATAATCAAACTAATGATCACATTTAGATCTTTCTCATACTCAGTGAATCAGTTGGGCAGATCATCTGATTTGTCAGTCAATTGTTCAGATCTCAGTTGTTATAATGGATGAAATAGTTTGACCTGAAAATTGCTGGATGTGCATATTCTGAGAATACAGACTCAACATAACTTTTCAAGCATTTAGTTCAAGATTATGATGACCTTGATAAATGTCAGTGCTAATTCTAAGAATAACACTAGCAAGAATACCACTTGACAGGAGCTCAACTTTGACATTCCTTTTAATCTTATGGCTAAGAGATGAATAGAACCTATGTGATTTATTTCCAAAGACATTCTACTTTAGTTAGATCAAGTGCTTAATGCACTAACTTGCAATACAACAACAAAAGGTGATAGACACGTTT
This sequence comes from Canis aureus, assembly GCF_053574225.1. NCBI lineage: Eukaryota > Metazoa > Chordata > Mammalia > Carnivora > Canidae > Canis > Canis aureus. The sequence goes on along the minus strand of NC_135644.1, from coordinate 20,205,536 downwards.
CAATATTTCTCCTGACTCACATGCACCTTTGTACATAAACCACAAATCACCAGGTAAAAGTAGTTCTTATGTGAATTTATGTATCTTTAAAGAATATTGACTATAAAATCCTTTAGCAAATACTCATTTGATTTTCAAATATTATCTTTGGATATTTTAGTCTTCCGTTACCTTAGAAACATGGGACTGGCCTGTAGAGATAGTTTCTTCCTGGATTGCTCGTTTTACCTATGAAGAAAGAAAGGCACAGAGGGGGATTCCCACAGTGATTTTTTAGTAAGAAACTGAGCATTTGCTTATGCAAAATAACAACAGCCAAACACTATGTGTTTGTATTAAATATTGGATATAATGAATTAAATACTGGATGCAAGAAAAGCATCCAGTTTAGAACTTTGGAAAAGACAAAAAAGCATGGTGTGGCCAGATGGTCCACAAAGCATAATGGCACAGGAATTTTAGAGTTGCACAGAACTCTCCACTTTAGACCTGCCCCTGGTATCCTTTTACTGATCTCTTTGACTTACTGTCACAGTCTCCTTGACTTTTTGTGAGCTTGCTGTCATGGTGAAAAATGCATTTTAGTTTTGTTTTCTAGTAAGTGTTGATACAGTTAGTTGCTGTCATGTTGTGGATACATCACAATATATTTAATAAGTGAAACAAATAATTTCCCAAACAGGACTCCTGAATGCATTTACAAAGATTTCCTTTTCTATCCCAGGTTAAGCTAGCCACAGAAAATCAATATCTGTCATCAGGTATGACTCTGGTACTCCTGGTTGTGATGCTGTCAGCATATTAAGCCAGAAAGAGTCTAGAAAAGGTTTTCAGACATTATTTAGAAAAAAAAAAATTCTTGTTTTGCTTTCTCAAAATTCCTTTCTGGTCACTCATAAAACTCATACTTAAAGCTTGGGATGGTTAATCTACTGTTATACCTAAATCAGTAAGGACCCCAAGTGGACTCTCCCATGCTCACAATGAAGTCCTCTAGGGCTCAGTGTCAGATGGGAAACTGAACTTGGGGACTCCCCTCTTCAGCTTATTGTTCAGAGATCTCCATACAACTTCTGTGCAGAGCCAATGAAAACAACCCAGAACTACCTTGGGCTTGTCCTGCACTTCCTGGCTTCTTGATGTAGTCACGACAGCCACTTTTTTTTACCTCTCCATACATTTTTATTCAATTATCTTAACTACAATTCTTGGCGGGTGGGGTGTCCTTTGTCTCTAGCAACAACATCTAATACGATGTCTGATACATACTATGTGCCCCTAAATTGTTTTGCCGACTGCCTAAGGGAATAATTGTGTCAGATAGTTATCTTACCCTTTTCTTGTACCCTCCCAGCGACAGACACGCATTCCATTCTGAGATAGTACCTTCCTTCCAGGGGCTTCTCTGTTAATGCTTTTCAATGCAATAATGTCCATGTCCTGTAAATGTCGTTAAGTCATGCAAAATTATGTACTGCAGACAGTTTATTGTGCAAACTCCCATTTGAACTCACCTACTCTAACAGGGGATTTCATCTGCATACGTTCTGTATCTCACGACTCCCTGCACTGTGCTGTTCATTATCTGTTACTGTTTTTGATACATACACATACACGTCGTCATCATCATCATATATTAAGGGAATGGATTAAATGTAAATTAACACAATTAATTATACTTTTGTATTAATATGCAATAAACATTAAATAATATTCACATAAGAAAATGTAGTGACATGTATTTTACCAATCTCTGAGTGTTCTCATATGTATACTCATTCAATTATTCTTCACTCTCTTGAGTTAAATTGTTCAGCAACATTTGATTAAAAATAGAATTACTCAGCAATATTTTTCTTCTCCTCTGGACTGTCTTTCTGCCATTTATGTTGTGTTCTGGTGAACAAGTCTAAGCCATAATGCTTGACAAGTGACAATGTTGACTTAGCTATGAAGAAATCGAGGTTGCATGCTGAGAGTTGATATATCCATTTTACTGGGGTTTAACATGTCTCGAGGTAAAGGTTGGCAGATAATATAACATTAGTAGAAGTCCTATAGTCTACCACAGCCAGGTAGAACTGACCAAAAAGAAAAAAAAAAGCCCTGATGTGATGTCTAGGAGTTTAAAGAGAAAGAGTGATTCCTAATATACCCTACTGTGCTCATTTATGTGAGAACTGTACTGTGGTGTACATATATACCCCTTAAATGGATGATTTAGTCAGCCAGTCAGTATGCCTGTTTCTAGAAATGCGTACTTTGAGCTTACAGGGTACTTTAACTTTGGCTTGCCTATTAGTTTTTAGGTAGTACAGCATAATAATTGATAGGATGCATAATGAACTTTGCAGTCAGGCCAACTGTAGTTTATCTCTTACAGATGCCATCTTACTGCCTCTGTAAATTTGGACAAGTGACAAGCTATCTGAGCTTCTGTTTCCCTTTCTGTAAAATTTGGTTATCAACCTGGGTGATATTGTAAAGACTGATAGATATACTTCTCACCACAGAATTTGGAACATAATATGGAATTGTCTGTAATTTTCATTTGTTATTGCTAGTCATCCTTTTCTTTTCTTTTTTTTTTTTAAGATTTATTTATTTATTTATTTATTCATTCATTCATTCATTCATGAAAGACACACAGAGAGAGAGAGGCAGAGACACAGGCAGAGGGAGAAGCAGGCTCCATGCAGGGAGCCCGACGTGGGACTTGATCCCAGGTCTCCAGGATCACACCCTGGGCTGAAGGCGGCTAAACTGCTGAGCCACCCGGGCTGCCCCATTAGTCATCCTTTTCTGTTTAGAAGCTAAGAATGGAAAGCAGGAATGGCAGAAAGGAGCCAAACAATCCCCAGGGCTTTTAATGGCCTCCTAAGTATTATTCTTCATTAAGGGATTAGAAAACTCATAAAATTCCCCTTGATTGGCAAGTTTTTCTACTTTTCCATATTAACTGCAATTAAATCATTGGATATCAGTTAGTCAAGTTAGTATAGTAGGAGATGGTATTTTTTCCATATTTTCATAATGGTGAAACCGAATCCTAGAATCAGTGACAATTAGCAATGGTAGGACTTTCAAAATATCAAACTGGTAAAACATTTTCAAAGTTCGGAAAAATTTTTTTGAATATTCCATGAAAAAAAAATTCTGTGTTACATTTGCACGAATCTGGACAAAATTTAAACAACACCAATTTCTGTATAGCTTTTATTATACTAATGCAGTGAGATTCTTCAAAAAGGGTTTATAGTATTAAGAATTTTCAAGACTTGTTTGATCATAGACCTCCCGCCCCCTTTCCAACATGAAACTTCATCCATTAAAATTCTGTGAGTCAAGTTTGGTATATGCTACATTAATCATTTTTAAGACAGACATACATCTATAATCTCCTGAAGAATCTATAACTCAAAGGTTAAAGCATGGTATATGTTTTAACAATTTTTTCAATATGAAAATAGTTCCAATGTTTTCAATATAAAAACATTTCTGAAATTACTCCATGAAATGCATATTCTTCATACTAGTAATATATTCAAAGTGTATATTCTCTTTCCCCCCATAGTTTGTTTTTAAATTTCTACAAAGTAGCATGTGCACTTATGTTTCAAAATATTTGCTGTCACAAAGGAGCCTTATGTCCAAAATACATAAGTAATGTACATTCTAAGCTTCATGTTGCTCAGTGATAACAAGGAAACAATAATACTCATTTCAGAGTCATTATAGGTGCAAATGAGATAACACATTCACAGAATTTAATTTCTGGCACCAAGTAGGGACTCAGTAACATTATTATGATCTACTTATTTAAAAGAAAGGCAATTTATTAATTAAGAAAAAAAACAGAACATAATGGACAGTATGAAGAAATCCCAAGGAATTCTGATTTAAATTCTAAGAAGACACTTGGATGTAAAAAGTGTTCATGACCTATTTCTTCTGTAAAGGTAATGTAAAAATACCAGAATCACAAACGAGTGTGCTCCTTATAGCTATAATAAAATGTCTCTAAACACAAACTCGATGAACACTTTACTGGGGAAAAAGGATGTTAAGTAATTTAGACAAATGCACACAACACGCAAACACACAGAAACCGTTAAGAATGGAAGGAAAGCCTTTGGGAAAAAATAGTCCTAACTAACAAATATTCAGAGAAAACCAATTTCAAGCAGTAAGATAACAACAAAAGTCAAAAAAGAGTGTGGTGATTAAAACTATGATTACAAGTGCCAAAATGCTTGAGTTCGAATGCTTCCTCTAAGACTAATTAACTCTATGACCTTCGCCTAGTCACCTCCTTTCTCTATGCTTTGGTTTTTCTTTGGAAAATGTTATTAATAATAATGTCTACTTCATATATGTGCACTGGGGATTAAATCAGATGATGTTATATTGGTTTTTTATTATTGTGTAACAAATTACCACAAATTTAGCAACTTAAAACAAAGCTCATTTATTAGCATACAGGTCAGAAGTCCTGCACTGTGTGGCTCAGTTCTTTGCTCAGGATCTCTCAAACTGAAAACCAAGGTGTCAGTTTGGGTGAGTTCTTGCCTGATAACTGTGGGAGGCGGAAATCTACTTCCCAGCTCCTCCTTTTTGGCAGAATCAGCTCCTTTTGGTTATAGGACTGGGATCCCTGTTTGCTGCTTGCTGTGGCTGGAGCTGCTCTCAGAGCTCCTGGAGGCACATCCCATGTCACAGGACCCCTTCTATCTTCAGAGTCAACTATAGGAAATCTTATTTTGAATCCTTCTCACCCTTTAATTTAAAGGGTGAGATTTAAAGGGTTCATGTGATCAGATCAGGCCCAACTAGATAATCTCTTATCAGGTCACTGAAATGGGACCTTAAGTATGTATGCAAAATCCCTTTGCCCTATAATGTGAACAGAGTCACAGGAGTGGTATTTCACTATATTTGCAATCCTGGGGATATACAGGGTATGCACACTAGGGGATAGAGATGCCACCTTAGAATTCAGTCTAATATATATGTGAGATGCTAGGACACATGCAGTAATTACTCTAGGTGTGTAGCTCTTATTCTTAGAATATCTGAAAAACTCAGATTTAAAAAAAATTTTAAACATTTATTTATTTATTAGGGAGAGAGAGAGAGAGAGAGTACACACTCAAGTGGAGGAAGGGTAAAGGGGGAGAATATCCAAGCAAACCCTCCTGAGTGCAGAGCCCAACATGGGACTGGAGCCTGACACGGGGCTCAATTTCATGACCCATGAGGTCAGAACCTGAGCCTAAACCAGGAGTCAGATGTTTAACTGACTGAGCCACCCAGGCACCCCAAAACTCATGAATATTTAAAAAAATAACAACGTGGGGGATCCCTGGGTGGCTCAGTGGTTTAGTGCTGCCTTCAGCCCAAGGAGTGATCCTGGAGACCTGGGATCAAGTCCCATGTTGGGCTCCCTGTGTGGAGCCTGCTTCTCCCTCTGCCTGTGTCTCTGCTTCTCTCTCTCCTCTGTCTCTCTGTGTCTCTCATGAATAAATAAATAAATAAATAAATAAATAAATAAATAAATAAATCTTAAAAAATAAAAATAAATAAAAAATAAAAAATAGCAATGCCACAGCGATGGCAAGGGTGTGGTAAAATGATACCCCAATGCACCATTGAAGAAAAAGATTGGTGAAAGCTCTCTGCCAGGTAATTTGACGATGTGTATTGAAAGCTCACTACTTCCACTTCTAGGGCTTTGTCGTAAAGATATAATCAGAGATATAGACCAAGGTATGTGAAAGAAATGTTAATTATCCTTGATTTATAATAATAAACATTTAAAAAGAAGCCAAGCATTTCCCTTTAGAATTTTGGTTAAATATTATGGCATAGCTATTCAGGGAAATGCTATTAGCTAGCCTTAAGCACAAAAGTAAAAATCAAATAAAAACACATAGGTTTTGAAAAATATTAAATGAGAAGGTCTTCATGATATAAGCGGAAAATTATAGGTTACACAATTGCATATGTGATGTTAAACAACTCACACTTTTTCCTGGAATGGTAGGTGGCCTTTTGGCTAGACATGGTCACTTGACAAGGAAGGGAACATACCCTGACAAGCCTCCTCTGATTGCTGTAGGTGAGAGTAGGTTTCTAGAGACTTTTAGGGAGTCTCAGCATCCTTCCTAGAGTTTGAAGGTAGGCTTTTGGCAAGATGGGGTCACTTAACAAGGAAGGGCACATACTCACATGTCTATATGGCCATGTCCATCAATCAAAACAACAAGGGCATCCTCATAAGAAGACTTTACATCATCTCTTCTCCATTTTGTGTGTGCGCATGTGCTGTTGACGTTCATTCAACGTCTCAAAATGCAAATAATGTGGTCTGGTCGCTCATGGCTCAATTACACTTTCAGCCAAGATTTTAGAGAATGGTTTTGTTTTGTTTCAGCTATAATGCAAGACATCTGCAATACATAATGCATACCAATGGCAGAGGTAGAAGTTAACGATTATGAGGAAAGCACCAAATTTTTAAGCAACTGGCTTCCCTCTTTTCATCATACCATGATTCTTAATGGTTCTTGGGACTCTATATTTTTAAAGATATCCTCTGGAAATGTCAATGATTAGCCTAGTTTAAATCCTCTGCAGGACGTATCACTGCTTTCCCGTACCTGGAGGCAAATTAGTGGTGACAGTAACAGCGCAGAGTGCTTTTTTTTTCTCCTAAGCTTTTTCCAGCTTCAGGCTCTCAGATCTTAAATTTCAAAGTAACAGATGTGTTTTTCATTGGGGATCCAGATTATCACCACAAATTCAGATTAAAGAAATTCTTCTCTGCGCCCTCTCAGCACAAAGGTTCCATAATCTTTGGAACTAGCATTTACTAGGCTCTACAGGCCAAGGTAGTTTCTCCTACCTTGTGCTCTCTACAACTAAATCCTTAACAAAAATCAATGCCCAGATGTCTCAAGTCACTGCATTGTCCATTTCTCCTTTGGGGATTTCCCTCTCTCCTTCCCAGCATCTTCTCTTTTGCCCTACTTTCCCTCCATATTCCCAGGATCATTCATTCATTTCTAGTTACCTTTATTCTGCCTCCATCTCTAGCTCCAGCAATCTATCCCACTCTTATTCTAGTTTTTCCCAGTTAACCTCAGTAATCAACCGAAGCCTACAGTTGTATCCTAACTCTGTAGGAAGTGTTCTTATTGTAGGGGAAGTAAAAAGAACATAAAAATGCATTTAAATGATTGTGGAGTTTTACTATTTAGATATTTGGGCTGTCTGATATTAGAGTTATCTAATCAAAAAATCAGCCATTGGGTATTTTGTTCTGTAAAACTTGCCTAATAACAACAAACAATTACGTTATTAAGGGAGATCCATATAAGTTCTAAACTATTATGTTAAAAAAATTTCCCTTTGTAGAAAGGTCAGTGTACCCAACATTCCTAGTAGTTCAACCTCAAAATGGCAAATTATATTTTTACCTTTACATTTTTTTAGTGATGTCTTGACTGTTACTTCTCATTACATCATAAGTTGAACATAAAAATAACTTACAATTTACTTCTCTTAAATGCTAATAATCTCTTGCCTTTTGAGCATCTGGATTTGTTTAAAAGTATTAAACTGTTGTTTCAAATATTTTAAAAATCTGACTATTCTATTTGACAGGTATGCAAATTGTAACTATTTTCATATTAGAAGCAGTATCAAGAAAATTATATTATTTTATATACTTCTCAAAAGGAATTATTGGATATAGGGTCAGTAATAACATAGTATTCCCATTAGGCAGATCAAGAAAACCAAGGGAAAGAAAGAAAGGGAGAAAGAAAGAAAGGAAACTAGCCAGCCTAAGAAAACTTTGTTTTTTTTTTTTTGAACCTTGGAAACACAAGACCTTTTTAGGGGACCCTGAAGTAGAATTATAAAAAATACTTGACTTGTAAAAAATACACAAAAGATAGCGCAATCTTTTGGATGCTTGTAAATTTTAATTAAGTCATCTGTATGTCCTATTTGCTAACATTTTCATCCAGCTACATACTCTCAAGTCGGTATTCTGTCATGGGGTGACTTAATATTGTTTAAGAGTACTTCCACTTGGCTATGTAGATGGGAAAGACTCATGCAAGGACATTTATAACTTTCTTTGGTCTTCCTTCCCACTTCTTACTGCAGAAATCTGAATGGGGGAATATCTTTAATCTCTCACAATTTAGCTTCTCCTGCATGATCTCATGTCTGTTGCCATGGAAATAATTGTAGTATTGCAATTTTAGTACTACAACCAGAGCACACTCCAGTGGAATCAGATTGGCAGACACAATCTGTGGGATGAAATCTTTCTCTTTCAACAAGTGTCTGTTATACTTTGGGACATTTTTTTCAACTATCTCTTTTTCTGTGTGTATTTCTTCTGCTGTCTAGGTATACAGTCCAATCTCTCTTCAATGACTTTGTCCAAGATTCTAGGGCCACCAACCCACTAAATCCAAAAGCACCAAACGCAAAAGCATAAACATGAGTAAATCCATATAAATTATTTCTATTGATTTCATATCAGTCAAGGAAAAACTTCCAAATAGTTTCCTATAACTAATAAACTTCAGTTTTATCAACATTAAAAAAAATGCATCAACAGCTTTCAGTCTTTAGGAGTTTTTCTGTGATTCTTCTAATACCTCTGTATGTCACTTGAAGATAAGACAGTCTCTTCAGCCAAATACTGAATGGTTATATTAGGTCACCAAGTGTCTTTTTGAGCTGGAGACTGTCTGACTTTTAAAGATATCCAGAGTCCTATAATCCCTGCAGTAACAGGTGGTGGTTGTATGTTTGACTTTAAAAATCTTAAATATATAACTTTAGAAAGGATGGTGAATAAAATAGTTAACTCTTCGCCTCTATTTTTCCATGAATAATGGTCATTGTCCATTTATTCCCTCTTTTCTGTCAAACTAAAATATTCTTTTAGAGTGATAAAAGAGAGCTTACTTTTTTATTGTTAATTTTATTCGCCCAAGCAAGATCATAAAGTGGTACCATTGTATCTGAATTGGTCCTATTTGAAACTTAGCAGATAAGATGGCCACTGTCATAAAATAATTGGTAAATCTCGAGACAGAGATGGTTCTAGATAAAATTAAGTAAATCATATTGTTTTGGGAATCACTTTGATTCCCTCCCCCTTTTAACCTCCTTCTAAATTCTTTCCCCTGAAAAGAAACTATGACCTCTCCAGGCCTCTGACCAGTCAGGTTTTCTAACTTTAACTGCTCATCTGAGTCACTAAGTCCTCTCTAGGTATGTTCCTTAATTCTAGACCTTTCCTTTTTCCCATGAAATCTGTCATTCTTTTACCATATGCCCTGTGTTTTCTTGTGAAATAATAGGCTAACGGGAACACCTTTAAAAATGTAAGTTAGATTTTGTCACTCCACAATTTAAGCTCTGTGGTGGTTTCCATCTCCTATTGAGTAATGGCCAAAGTCCTCCCAGGTGCTACACAATCTAGCCCTCATATCTGTCTAACCTGATTACCCACTGTGCCCTGCCCAAGACCTTGGCACACACCATTGTTTTTGGCCTGAAATGCTTTTCCCCCAGATGTCAAAATTGCTGGCCCCCTTCCTTCCTCCATGTCTTCATTCTATCCTTCCTCACTGTGACATTAGCTCTCCCATCAATTAAAAATGGAATGTTCTCTATCAGCCAACCTTGTAGTCACTATACCACTTAACTGCTTGTTTTTCTCCATAACATTGATCTCCATATGACATATTGTATTTAATTTAAATATCTGTTTATTATTTGTTTATCCCTTGCTCTAGCAATACCCAGTAAATAAGCACCATAGGAGAAAGGAATATTTTTCCTGAGCTGTTATTTTATGATCCTAAATGACAGTCACTAGTTCCTGATAGAAGCATCTATTGAGATTTTCTAAATAAACAAATAATGGATAACCTCTAAAATAAGGGCAACAAACAAACAAATCTCATTTCTATAGAATGGCAAAAATGACTAAATGAGGATTCACTTTCTTAACAATTCGAACTGAGGTATACAGAAAGAATGAGCCAACTACTGTTCAGAGTTGAGACTTGTAAGATACAATGAAGTGGAGGCAGATCAGTCAAAAGCCAAAGAGCCATGTGTCAGTCGGGGATACAAGAAATCAGAAAACACAGGCAGAGGAAGCCAGTCAGCAGAAAGACTTGGACCAAATATATTCCAAGGAAATGTAGCTGCCGCAACAGAAGGAGACTATGAAGTCAATGAGAGGCACAAGGAAGGTAGCCAGTCCCAAAGTCCTTATCTTTTCTACGAAAGTCACTCTAGTTAGACTTGTTCCAAATTACCAAAAGGCATAGATAGGCCTGCCATACTGAGATATAATGGCTTAAGATGTTACCTTTCCTTGGTTCCATGTATTGTGCAATGTCTTCTGTAAAATCAGTTTATTCCTCCGGCTGATATTTTCTAGCAAAGGCAATTCAGGTATTGTGGTGGGTGACTAGAGAAGACACTGTTTTGATTTCTCAGTCTGTTAGCCCCTCCGAGTCACATATCTGAACCATTCTTCATCTTTCTTGTAGAGCCAGTCCAAGCTGGGCTTCAAATTACAGTGTAATCTAAAAACTGACCCTTTAATGTTATAAATAAGATTAATAAGGGAAAGGGGGATGGGGAATGGAAAATGTAACAGTGTAAAAGCCTGCTTCTGAACGTGAGTGGGACATTGGCCAAGTGTTAGAGCAACTTCAGCTTGGAAACCCCGGGCTAAAATGACCTGGACCTAAGTAGCAGCGTCCCTACTCTGGCTGGGTGTGTATCTCTACTTCGCCACAGTTCATGCTGCTTAGTACTGGCTCTTTGGTTGTGAAACCATTTCTTATAGTGTCTATGCTATCCTAGTGATGTGGGCTGGCTGTGTGAGGTTTGAGGACCCAGAGGGGTCCCGCAGGACCAGCCGTGTGGATCCTTGGCTTTGCACAGGATAGAAATCAAACGTGCACCGAGAGGAAGAGAGAGCAGAGTTTATGTAGAGAGAGAGAGCAGATAACAGGAAGAGCATCTGGGAGACTTGAGAAGGAAAGAAGAGTGAATCTCATCATTGCTTGGGGTCTGGGGGTGTTATTGAGGATTGTGGTCTGGTGCACGTCTTCTAGGCATCACGGAACAAAGACAAGTGTTTAGGTGTCCTCCATGGGTCACTTATGCCCCAGAGCCAGGGGTCTTGGAAAATCCTGCCCGGTCACTCCTTAGATGTTATCTACTGTGCTGGAAGACTCCAGAGAAGTCATTAACTCTTTGACCTTTGCAAGGAATACATACATGATCTGTTCTATAAGACATGTGGAGGTATATATCCTAGCTGGAATGGAAGCGGGAAAAGGAGCAAAGAAAGGAGTTTTTCTTGGATTCTCTTTCATTTTCCTATCTTAGTAGGGTAAAGGAGTCTTTCTTGATACCTTTGTTACAAATAACAGTAGACAAAAAAGAAGACTGAGATGACTTTATGATTTTATTACATCTGACCTTCTTCACTCATTGAGGTTACCTGCCACTGGAGGAACCACTAATCATTGTAACAGTTACTCTGGAGCTATGAAGAAATTATTACTCTCAGAGGTTTAATGATTCATCTAAATTGACATGAACAAATTTTTTAAATACATCAGGCTACCTCTGACTGGCTTTCACTGACCATGCTGATACAGAGAGTGAGATTAACATTTTATCCAGTAAAAGATTTAGGGACTGTGGTTTACCCTGCATAAAATCTATTCAGCCAACCTCCTTGGCATAGGACTCAAGTATCCCCTGTAGCTCTGCTGAATTGACTAGAAACATGATAAGGCATCTAAATTCTGCAGGTATAGCCAGCCATTCCTAGCAACCAATTTGATTTTTGACGGACAAAGAGCCCCAGGAAAGTAGATGCCTTTGTACCCGAGAAAAAAAGAAATCCCAAGCAAGATAGACATGCCCTAATCAGTATGCTCTGGGTATGACAGCATGCAAGTGAGTGATCTATTTTGTTCTGAACTCTAGCTCTGTCAATGACAGTACACGATTTACTAGAACAAATCAAATAAGTGTAATGGACTCCTGTTTTGACGTTTCAAAACATTGAACCATATTTCCTTATGCAGGGCTCTGATTCCACATTCTTAATTCTGGCTTTTTCTTCTAAAATGCTATTGTCAGAAATGAGAATGCAAATAACAGTGAATCAGGGTGGAGTGATTTTCAACGCTTTAAAGCATTATGGGAAGAATAATTTCTGCATGGGTATGATAATGTGGTAGATGTGGCTCAAAAAAATCACAGCCTCAAAAAAACGATTTGGAGACTTGGACTATGCCATGGTCAAATGTTTCAGTGCTTCGTTGCTCCCGTTCCTGTTACAGGTACATGTGACAGCGTCGCAGCTATGAGTGGAATTTTAAAGAGGAAGTTTGAAGAAGTTGACGGCTCCTCACCCTGCTCCTCTGTGCAGGAATCAGATGATGAAGTTTTTAGCTGTGACGGTGCTGACAGTGTTGATAGTGTCAATCTGTCCACTTGTAATCTTTTCACTGGTGAGTGTCTGAAGCTATATTTCAGGCTCTACTCTAAATTGGGTTGTATGGTCGATTCCTGGAGTTGCTATCTTTATCCACTGCCTTGTATCTGCTCCAAGTTTTTCATCATATCAGACATATTTGCAAAACGTGATATCATTTTGGTTAATTAAATCTCAGTAGCATTCTTCTGTTCATCTCTATGGAGTGTGAGAGGCAGAAATCAGTCCAACTGAAGGTAAGCAATTGAAAATGATTTCATATGTGCCTTCAGCTCTCTGAAATCCATCTTTTCAAAACCTGATCAATTGAGCTTTCTCGAACTTCTAATGATACTGGTCAATGCGTTATGGAATTAGCAGTGCTCGGTACAACACATTTATTTCCTAGGTGAGAAAATGACGTTTACTTTTAAAAGAATGCTGCTCTGAGATCAAAGCCTTGAAAGCCCTCAGCTTCTATCATTGTTTGAACACTGCTAACCCTCAGACTTGAGGCCCGGTTCATGCAGCAGAATAAGTGCAGCTTTCCGCATGTATATGCCTTTCCTAAGAAGTTAATGTGAACATCATTAGTGTGGGATGTTCTGACTTAAAATTCCAGCCATTCCAAACCACCTTCCCTGTAACTGATGCACATGTAACTGATTTCGGAATAGGTGAATCTTTCCCAACATCTCTGTGTCTATTCAATCCATCATTAGGGAAAGAGGGACCTCTAAATTATTTTTATTTATTTATATATTTTTAAGATATTCTTTTTAAAATTGTTTTACTTATTTATTCATGAGAGACACACAGAGAGAGGCAGAGACACAGGCTGAGGGAGAAGGAGGCTCTCTGCAGGGAGCCTGATGCGGGACTCGATTCCGGGACCCCAGGATCACAGGGGTGCCCCTGAGCCACCCGGGTGCCCCTCTAAATCAGTTTTAGAAGTTAATCATACAAAGCAAAACTAAATAAGGTCAAAGAAAGGTCCATGGGATGATGGATATCTACTTCCTTCTGGAACTCCAATTCATAAATAAAGGTAAAAATCATCCAACACAAAAGAGAGGTCTTTTTTTTTTTTTTTTAAAGAGAGGTCTTGTATTTTACTTTTCCATCGTGGTTTTTTTTTCTGTAATATTTTTCTGAGGCATTTGTGTTTGGGGATTTTTAACTTACCAAAACAACCTTTTGAATTCACACTGATGTTCATGCAGTGTGGCTCTGCAACCCCTGAAATTCCATTTTTAACAGTCTTTCCTCCACTCCCAAGAATTCAAAACTTTGTTTGATATTCATGAATTCTCCTTCATCTCTGTTAGGAGCATTTAGAATAACAATAGGAATAATTTTATAAGAATGTTTATTTAGCCTCTGTGTCATTTACCTCTTGACCAAAGCCGAACTTACTTTTACAGTCTTATGGGAAGTATACAAAGTAAGGAGGAGATAAAGGAACCCTTAGGAGAAGGAAGGGAGAAAGCAACAGCTGTTTTGAGGATGGGATTTCCTAGTTACACAGAAAGGTTACTGTCAGTCAGTGGGTTTGGGGGGATAGGTTTGTTTGAGATTTATCTACATAGCCTTTCACCCCTCCCCGTAGGCGACTATAGCCCTGTGGAGGGCACATACCTTGCTGTTACTCACGGTGCTGAAGAGTACTGAGCTTTGAATGATGCTTAGACTTCTTTATTGAGTGAATGGATTACATTTAGATAATTCTTTGTTTTTCTTTTTATAATAGTTCTCTTTTTTGACAATAAACATTGTACATATTTGAGGAGTACAGCATGATGTTGTGATATATGTATGCATTGTGAAATGATCAGCACAATCAAGCTAATTTGTATTTCCATCACCTCACATAGTTACAGTTTTCATTGGTGGTGGGGAGAACACTTGAGATCTACCGTCCTGGCAAATTTCAAGTATACAATACATTATTTTTATAATTTCAGACAATTTTTAAAAGCCAGAGAGGATGAATCTATTGGATGTCTTAATCCTTAGTGTATATTTAAATTCAAGACCCTCAGGGACACTATTAAATACCTTGCCTGTGTACCTTGGAGAGCTCTCCTTCTCCAAACCCCAGAACACTGCAGGAGCTGCCTAGAATTTTTCAACTTTTTCCTTTTAGCCACTCCTGAAAAACATCATCAATCTAGACTCTATTTCTTTGAGTCTTCATCCAGTGCAGCAATTTTCACATGCCTGTGTTGATTTTTTTTTTTTAAACTTTCAGCATGCTTTCAACCTCCCTGGTGTCTATGTCTCTCCTAAAGTTACAAATTGACTCTCTCCTGGAAAAATCAATTGTAGGACTCTCTATGCAAGATACCTATTGATTTCTATAGCTTGTGAGTTCACAAAGTACCTATAATGTTCATTTAAACACCATCAGGTCTTACAATTGTGGCTCAAGATGCTTTCCAGATGAAAGTGATGTTCTGGTGACTTAGAGTAGTTTGAAAAATTATAGGTCAGGCACTTGTTATGAGCGCCTGAACACCCTGGAAAAGAAAAAGTCTGAGTGGAGAGTGGTTTTATTTGGATAAAACAAACTACTTGATAACTATTTTGGTATCTATTCACAACTTTTCTGTTTCATCATCATTGTGATGGTCTGTGGAGGAGGAGGCTCCAAGGTGCACAGAGGAGAAGTCAGGCTGATAAAGAAAGTAGCTTCAAAGTCTCATTAGCTTTCTTCTAGCACTGTTGTTAATATAATTTTCTTACTGCATTTTCAAAGGGTTTTGAGGGAAACATTTGCTGATGCGACTCTGCAAGGAAATGATATATATTATTGAACAAGTTGTAATTGAATGTGTGATCAGAACCATGATTTGAGATAAACAATGGGAAGGAGGGGAAGGAGGAATGGATGGAAAATGTGACCTATGGATGGTTTCCTGTTATTGTGAGATATTCTTAGCTTAACCACCAAAATAAAATCTTACTGATTATTTCATAATGTTGGGCAAATGGGGGAAGAAAACTCCTTTTAATTCTTGAGAGAATACAACACTGTATAACAGAATAAGATAAAAACAATAGTAAAGAGTCAACCCTCATTTTGAATGAAAAGAGTGTTAGGACTAGTAGGGCCTTTCAGAACATGTAGACTATTTCTTATTTTTGCAGATTTGGAGATTGAGGTCCAGTGAGAGTAACTAGAGAGGAATCCAAATGTCAGCTCCTGGCAGATGACTTTCTACTAGACTAAAGGTGCTCCTTTCTGGGTCTGTTATATCATTGACTATGAAGTAGGACCCAAATAATCAAAAGAGAGACATTGCCTATATCTTTTGTGCCAGTTCCTCTTAGAAATCAAAAGAGTCTATCCTTTGGTAAAAGGGCAATTGGCATCTCATCTCTTGTCCTTTTTTTTTTTTTTTCCAATTGGTTTCTAGTGAAAGTGCTTGTATCTCCTGGATGTAATATGTGCCAGTGATGAGTTTATGAATAAATTCAATGAGCTAAAGAAATAGTGGACAGAGAATTCAATTTGAGTGTGAACGAACACTTTGCCTTCCCCTTTCAGTAAGTAAGTGACAGGGCAGACTGTTGAGACTTTCCTTGTATGTCACTGACATTGATGGAAATATCTTACAGCAAACATGTTGTTTTACATTTACACGAAGGAAATTGGTTTGTCTTGGTGACATAATGCTACTTGTGATAATGTGAAAATGTTACAATGAAAAGAAGATGAGATGAAGTATGCAGTGTGCATCTTTAACAGCAGCTAACAAACAGAGGGTTATTTCATTTACCTTAAAAGTAAAACCTTTGTATGTTCCACTTTTGCCAGAGGGGTGAACGGGCATCCTAGACTCTCTGGAAGAAAAAAAAGATAATGATATCTTTCCATCCCTTGAACTCCAGGACCCTACATTACTTGTTCAATAATTCAAGACTTCAGAAACCCACTTACCTTGCATTTCGATTAGACTCACTTAGTCACAGCTTCTGGCTGAATGCAGTAATTATATTCCATTTTGCTGCCTAGGTACAGAATTGGCTTTTATATTTGCTTGTTTGTTTTAAGCCCTGAAAAACTTAAATTTGGCTTTAAACTTAAAAGCACAATTGGTCTGAATTTCAAATAATTTTTTATATATCACTGTCATAGTGAATCCAGAAAAACCATGCTTTTTGCTTGTGGTTTTAACTCTCTGTTAGCAACCATAAAAAACTGAATGTAAATGTAGTCCTCATGGTGTTAATGGTACTATTTCTCACATCATTCAAGTGATAAAGCCCTAGTAGGATGGGATCCAAAATATATCACAGAAAATCTTTCGATTTCCCACATCTATTATTTACTCAGGATGTCTATAGGTGGAACTGATAGGGTAGCTGTATTTCATAAGAGTACAAGAATTAGAGTTGCTATTAAATATTAAAGACACCATCTTCACATTAGTGATCAGAAAATTTTCATCTGATGTAATTTCTTTACAAATATTTCATAGAGTATTTGCATGTTTTATAAACCTCTTGATAAGAATCACATCCTTATTTTGGGGTCACCTAGGAATAGTCACAGGCAATAAAAAGATGATCACCCAACTGTAAAATATTGTGTGGCTTCAAAAATGGATCCAAATGAAATTTATGTGATTAAAATTCTACTAACCATTTTCAAAGCCCCATAATCTTTTGGCTTTGGTTTGAATACCAGAGGTTGACTGGCTTTATACTTGTTTATGATGATGACGATGAAATCATAGTGCCTGAAGCAAATGTCCTTGTGTTTCTCAAAAGATTTTAAAATTCATCATGCAGATTAGGCAATCTGATGCTTTCTGACAGCTCGAGGGAAGTATATTTGTGTGCATGTGAATGCAGAAAAGAATTAAATCTGGTCCTGCTTAAAAAAAAAAAAAAAAAAAAAAAAAAAAAAGCCAGTTGGTGCTATTTCTAAATTGGCTGCGATATTTAACCATTTCACTCTGGAAAGTACATGTTTGTACTCTGAAAATGTTCCTTTTTTTTTTTTTTTTTTTTGATCTGAGGAATTTGGGAGTAAACTGGGAATGTTTTAGGGCCACAGAATTGTTGTAGCATATGTCTTATCTGTTCAGCTGCAGTGATCTGGCTTGAACTAGAATAGTTAAATATTTCAAGTTTACTGAATTCATTTGACAGTGGGATTAAGGTTAAAAAGTATAGTTTTTACATGTAATGAAAAAATCAAATAACGAATATAACAAAAGATAAATATTTGATTTTCAGTCAAAGGTCAGCACATCAAAACTGGAAAGACATTTTTAAAAATGCTATTTAATGTTTAGGTTGGAAAGTATACTGAGTTAAAATTGAAATGGAAGCTCAGTTTGCTGCGTTTGGTTTTATCTTATCTCACAAGTATAGTAATAGAATAGTAATAAAGATTGATTTATGTAATTTCGAATTCTAGGACTTTGAATGAAATGTTATGAAACTTGATTTACATAATGAACTATTAAATCACTTGAAGATCCTTAATGGATAGCTGCAGTGGTCTTAATTAGCATGACCAAAAAAGCAAACTCTATTAAAACAATTTACAAAGCAACATGAAAGCTAGTGAAGATTGCTAGCCAGAGTGCTAAAAGCGTTAGATATTTCTGACTGCAATGCAAGAGTGAGCCCCATTAGTTGCGATATTGTGAAGACCTGAAATGCATGTAGTGCTACATATTTTTATGCCATGATTGGATGATAATGTTAGTGGATAGATTGTAAGATGAAAAATGTACATATTTAGTATTAAATTACGTTAATAAAATTACTTTAAAATATTCATGATCAAAGAATATTTAGCATATTTCATCTTAAAATTGCCCTAATGCTTACAACTCCTACATTTAAAAAACCATATATACTTTAAATCTTAACAATGCCAGGGTTTGCGGTACTTAATTCCATCCCTGAGAAACTTTGGAAGAAATAATGACTATTAATTTTAAACATTGTTAATTTTTCTAATATAGCCTGTCCTATTTCACAATTTCTCCAGAGACGTTGCCCACTATTTTCTTATTTTGTCAGATCTGACTTTCTGCTGTTTACTGTTTCTATGACAACTGTCATTTTAGCTTGGAGAGAGTAGTACCCATTTTAGATATATTTACGTTTTCAGAAACACATACACAAACATGTTTTAAGAATTTTTTACTTACCAAAATAATTGATCATTAAGCTGGCAATTGCCATGGTCATTAATCAATACCAATTTTAAATGTTATGCTAACTAAGATCATGGCTACATTAAGACGTATATATCTTACATTTGAACTAGATTTTTTTTAATATATGCATAAAGCTAGAGAGGCTGCAAAAAAAAATCTAAGAAGTAATCTTGACTTAAGTAATTTATGGATACTAATAAAAAAGTGTATATACCTAGAAATTCCCTTCAATATGAGGTAAATAAAAGTTTTGATGAAAAATTTTAAGATGAATGGAATCCAAAAAGGGTAAATGCAGCCTAAGTAAGTATTGTTATATTTTAAATGACGTTTTTTAAACAAGATTTTATTTATTCATTCATGAGAGTCACAGACTGAGAGAGAGGCAGAGACACACAGGCAGAGGGAGAAGCAGGCTCCATGTAGGAAGCCCAATGTGGGACTCAATTCCGGGACCCCAGGATCATGCCCTGAGCCAAAGGCAGATGCTCAACCCCTGAGCCACCCAGGTGCCCCATGACTTAAAAAAAAAAAAAAAAATTCACTAGCTTTGTAGCCAGAATATGGAAAACGGTTGAAATTTATCATTACAATTATTTTAAACTCCTTGGTGGTAAGGGCTGCATACTATATTTGCCCCACATTGCTTAATGGTAATTATCACAACAAGCTTTAATTTGCCAGATGCTGTGCTAGATGCTTTAAAAAAAAATTGTTTTATTTCATTCTCATGCTAGATCTTAAATTTACTTTTGATTGGCATATTCATTCTTTTTCTTGAAAAAGGACATACTTAATTGATCAAATGATTGTCAACTTGAACATGATGAGAGTCAACTGAAATAGGTTAACTGTAGAGAAATTAAGATTTGGGGCTACAATTGGGGTTACCTTCAACAGGTGCAGACTCATAGGAAAAAATGTTTTTAAATCAAATGTTCATGAAATTTCCAATTTATGCACACAATATTGCCAGTATAAGTGAAATCACTCTTCAACTCCCCCTGCATAGTTTTACCAACCTTTATTTTTTTTTAATTTTTAATTTTTTATTTATTTATGATAGTCACAGAGAGAGAGAGAGAGAGAGGCAGAGACACAGGCAGAGGGAGAAGCAGGCTCCATGCACCAGGAGCCCGACGTGGGATTCGATCCCGGGTCTCCAGGATCACGCCCTGGGCCAAAGGCAGGCGCTAAACTGCTGCGCCACCCAGGGTTCCCCCAACCTTTAAATTTATTCATTAAGTCTGGGACACCTGGATGACTCAGGGGTTGAGCATCTGCCTTTGGCTCCAGGTGTGATCCCGAGTCTGGGCATCGAGTCCTACATTGGACTTTGCGAGGAGCCCGCTTCTCCGTCTGCCTACGTCTCTGACTCTCTCTGTGTCTCTCACAAATAAATAAATATAAACCTTTAAAAAAGTTTATTCATTAAGTCAGAATATTCTAAAATTAGAACATTGAAATATTTTGAATCAATATATTTTACATTTACTTATTACTTTCAGAAGCTAAATGTATAAAACTTACAGCTTTAAGGATAATTTTTGCAGTATTTTTTCTTACGGTGAAAAATTGCACAGACTATATGGTTAAATAATCAGTGGAAAACCCATAGAGTCTATTACTATGTGGTCAACAAAAACAGTTGAGCAAATGTCTCTATTGATGTAAAACATCTTCACATTAATAAGTTTGTAAAATTATATTACATTTTCATGCCATTTGTAAAATCATATATGTATGAGGTATATATAGAATAAGATCTAGAAGTAAAAAGAGAAACATGTTTTCTGCAGAAATATAGAAAATCTTGACACATTTTTCTGGATAGTAGGTCTTGTTGTTTATATATTTCTCAGTTTTCACAATATCTAAATATTTTCTCAATTTATTTTTATGTATTTTTAGCCTAATAAGACTTGTGTTCATTCATTATAATAGGTCTTTCTAGATTTTTCACTAATATTATTCCTGCTGTTATTGCATGCTTATAGATAAATTTTAGAATAAATCCCTAAAAATAGAAATCATGGTTCAAAGGGTATCATTTTAAGATTTTTTTTTTTTCCATGAGAGACACATAGAGAGAGGCAGAGACATAGGCAGAGGGAGCAGTAGGTTCCCTGCAGGGAGCCTGATGTGGAACTCCATCCCCGAACTCTGGGATCAATCACACTCTGAGCTGAAGGCAGAAGCTCAACCGGATGAGCCACCCAGGAGTCTCTAACGGGTATCATTTTAATTGCCCTCTGGAAAGCTTTACTAATTTACGTACTTGCTTTAAGTAATTGAATGCGCATCGCCCCAACATTTTGCAAGTTGCCCCACACCATCTCCCCTGCCCTCCCCGGGGGGCAATTTGGTTTAAAACTGATTCCATTGATGGTAATTTAATTTGAATTTCTCTGAATACTAGGAAGCCAACTATTTACAAATTTATTTATTTGCCTTTTTTTTTCCTATATATATATCAGCGGTCTATTCTGGCTCTTTTTTTTACTATTATGATGATTTCTCTTTCATCATTTTATAATATTAAGAATTATTTGATGAACACATACACAATGGTGTCTTTTCTATTTTACCATTTGTCTTTTAACTCTGTTTATGTTTGCCGTGGATATATGTTTATGTGATCAGATGTATCATGGATTCGGCTTTTAGAAAGTACGTAGGCAGAACTCTGCTCCCAAGATTAACTGTGCACAAATAATTTCTTCTAGAACTTTCATAACTTTCTACTTTATATTTAAGTCTTTAGGCAAATTGAAAATTATGTTGGCATATTACGTGAAGTAGAAAGATGATTTTCCAGTTTTCCTAAGGTCATATACTGAATAGTATATCTTCTATTAATATGAAATTGTATTCTTTTGTTGAACCAAATTCTTACACACAATAGGATCAGTGTCTGTGGTCTCTTCTCTGTTTCATGATCTGGATGGTTATTCTAAAACCAAGAATAATGTTATATAATGACTCTATAGTGAGTTTTACTATCTCACATAAGAGTTCCCAATTTTCCTTTACCAGAACAGAAAAACCACATCCTACCATACTCTAAAGGCCCCATAAGCTATTTCACATGATCATTATTTGAATTTTAAAAGAATTCTGTCAAGCTACCAAACAAACCATTGCTAGGTCATGGAAATTACATTGAATGTATAGATGAATTTGATTCACAAGGAAGATTAACATCTTCACCGTAGTGCTTTTCCATTTTAGGAATGCCAGTGTCTTTTCATATTTAACTGTTATTTTGCCCACAGTAGAGTTTTGTGGTTTTCTTCTTGCTGTGCATTTTCCTTTCTGAGTCCCTAAGTTTTTAAAATATTTTTGTCCCTATTAGGAATGAGATTTTTTAAATATGTTGTAACAGTTTATTTTTGGCACTAAAGAGACATTGTTTTTCTTTTTTTAATGGAAATATTTCCATGGTTATATTTTATTTGGCCATAGGATAGTCTTTATCCTACATGAAGGAGGTATCCTTCCATTAAGAGTTTTTAATTAATAATCACTATAAAGTTACATCAAATTCCTCATTAGTACATATCAAAATAATCTAATTTTTTTCTTTGACCTGTTAATAGTATGAACTGAAAAATATTTTTTTCAAATATAAAACTATTATTACCTTTCACTCTGTTACATCAGAAGGTAATTTAATCCCACATGAGGATCAAATTTAGTCTGGTAATATGTGTGCATTAAAGGGCCCTTGAAATGTTCAAGGTTAATTTAAAACCCATTTAAAAATGTGTTTCATTATGAAAAGCTGAAGGCAACACGCTTCCTGATTTCAAACCATATTATAAAACTACAGTAATTAAAGCAGTAATTAAAGCAGTATGATACTGACATAAAAACAGATACATGGATCAATGACACAGAATAGAGACCCCAAAAATAAACTTATGCATATATGGCCAACTAATAATTCACAAGGGAACCAAAAGATTCAATGGAGAAAGGTTATTCTCTTCAGTAAACGGTGTTTTAAAAACTGGATATTCACATAATATAATATATATATAATATATGATATAAAAGAGGACCTCTGTCATATGTCATTTACAAAAATTAACTTGAAACAGACTAAGGACTTAAATGGATTAAGGACCTGAAACCATAAAACTCCTAGAAAAAACGTAGGTGAAATAGCTTTGACTTAGCAGACTTGGCAGTAAGTTTTTAGACATGACATGAAAAGCACAAGCAACGAAAGCAAAAATCAACAACTAGGACTATATCACACTAAAAGGTTCTGCATAGCAAATGAAACAATGCACAAAATTAAGAGGCATCTTATGGAATGAAGGCAATATTTGCAAACCATTTATCTGATAAGGTATTAACATCCAAAATACAGAAGGAACTAAGGCAACTCAACAACAGCAACAACAACAACAACAAAACAATCCAACAAAAAAATAGACAAAGGGGGATCCCTGGGTGGCGCAGCGGTTTGGCGCCTGCCTTTGGCCCAGGGCGCGATCCTGGAGACCCGGGATCGAATCCCACGTCAGGCTCCCGGTGCATGGAACCTGCTTCTCCCTCTGCCTGTGTCTCTGCGCCTCTCTCTCTCTCTCTCTCTCTCTCTCTCTCTGTGTGACTATCATAAATAAATAAAAATTTAAAAAAAAAGAGTAAAAAAAAAATAGACAAAGGACCTGGATAGAATTTTCCAAAGAAGATATGATGGCCAAAAATACATGAAAAGGTGATAAAATTTCTAATCGTCAGGGAAATGCAAATTGAAATAATAATGAAACATCACCTCAATCTTGTTAGAATGGCTATAATAAAAAAGGCAAAAGATAACAATTTTTTTAAAGATTTTATTTACTCATGAGAGACACATACATTGAGAGAGAGAGAGACAGAGAGAGACAGAGAGAGACAGAGAGAGATAGAGACATAGGCAGAGGGAGAAGCAGGCTTCATGCAGGGAGCCTGATGTGGCACTTGAGCCCAGGACTCCAGGTTCATGCCCTGAGTCAAAGGCAGATGCTCAACCCCTGAGCCCACTCAAATGTACCAAGATAATAAATATTGATGAGGATGTAGAGAAGAGGGAATGTTCATGCACCATTGCTGGAAATGTAAACTGGTACAGCCCCTATAAAAACAGAATGGAAGTCCCTCAAAAAATTAAAAATAGAAGTACCACATGATCTAGCAATCCCACTTCTGGGTAAATATCAAAAGGAAATGAAATCAGTCTCTCAAAGAGAGGTCCAGAATCCCATGTTCATTAAACCATTAATTATAATAGCCATGACATGGAAAAATGAAGTGTTCACTGATGAATGAATGAATGAATAAAGAAAATGTGAGATATCTCTATCAAAATATAAAATAAAATACAACTCAGCCATAAGAGAGAAAATCCTGCCATTTGCAACAGCATGGATGGAGCTTGAGGGTATTATGCTAAGTGAAATAAGTGAGAGAAAAACTGTGTGATTCCCCTTATATGTGAAATCTTTAAAAAACACAACTCATTCGTGGTTACCAGATGCTGGAGGATGGGGAGGAATGGGGAGATGTTGGTCAAAGGCTATTGCACTGAGTGTTATAATATATGGTAGCAAATTGAATTTAAATAAAATATACACAAATAAATAAAATATTTCAAAATATATTTCAAATTCAGACACAAACGCAAATGATAAGAAGCTAATGGTCCAAAAAAAAAAAAAAAGCCACTACCAATAACCCTTGTAGTTTTGATCTTCATTTTAATTTTAAATGCCTTGGAAACATTATCTCATTTATTCCTCACAAGACAACCTATGAGATGAGTGAGGATGATGAGCTTGGTGGGATTATTCCCATGCTGTAGATGAGGAAACTGAGAAGATAGGATAAACACGCCTAAATTCACACAGCTTGTACATGCTTGCACTGGAATTAAAAACAGCTCAAATGCCAGACAGCATTGCTAACCACTACACTCTGGTATGTGTTCTAAAATCCATAAGAAAATAAAAATAATCATTCTATTTCCATGCCATGTAATAAATATTATGTTTCAAAATCCTTAATTTTTTGAAGAACTTTCTACATTATAGACAAGTGGTTCTTCAGTCCTCATTTACATTAAGACTACTGAGAATAAAATGAAATATCCCTGGAAGGGATAGAGATTGAGATTCCGATCAAGTTTAACCCCATCTATGCTGATTGTTGCTAAAGTTAGTTTCGTTAACTGCCAAGACTCTTGTGTCCTTGCCTGTAGTACCTCCATGACTGAAGGAGTATAAATTCTTCCCGCATCTGAAGAGTCTATTAAGATGCTATTCCTGGGCAGCCTGGGTGGCTCAGTGGTTTAGCGCCTGCCTTCAACCCAGGGCATGATCCTGGAGACCCAGGATCAAGACCCATGTCAGGCTCCCTGCATGGAGCCTGCTTCTCCCTCTGCTGTGTCTCTGCTTCTCTCTCTCTCTCTCTCTCTCTCTCTCTGTCTCATGAATAAATAAATCAAATCTTAAAAAAAAAAAAAAGATTCTATTCCCAAGAGAATTAATGGAGAACACTGTGTATGGAAGACAATACTGGCTATGCATTACAAAATACAGGCAGAGTAAAAGCATGCTCCTATCCCGGGGAATATTCTCTCTAGATAAGTAGTCCAGAGTAATAGACATGAAACCATAATGAGAAATATCAGTTTCTATCTGGTAAATTATGTAAAATGGAGAAAAATGAACTCTGATGTCCAGGAAACTTTAACTAGAAGAGAGTACATCATTGAATGGAAACAGACTTTGGGGGTAGGGGGTGGTTTGTTGTAAGTTCATTCTTCAAAAATATTTATTGGCGAGTAAGATCTGACTTAGTTCTAGGTAGTCATAGCAAACAAACTGCTAACTACCTTTAGGATTCCGAGGATTTCTATTCTATAAAGCAAAACCCATTAATTTCTATTTTTCACTTAGCTGAGGAGTAATAAAAATATAAAGTACAGATATTGCTTGATGTGCAAGATGGAAAAGATAGAAACAATAGTGTTCAGCAAACAGATCCAGTGGTCGATTGGGCCTCCTTTACCTTTCTGTTAATGGGTTAAAGGATAAATCATACACTTACATTATTAAAAAATTCTCTCTTGAATTGTTGAGGTAGGATAAAAGAGGATGAAACTGCTCTGTTTAGCGTCTTATATATTATAGCTTCAGATTAACTTTAAATACATTTTTGTTTCTTTGTGGCCAATTTTTGTTTTGATAGCCTCCATCTGGCATTGATCTGCATTCCTTTTGTAGTCTGATTACCAGGCATGAATCAAAGAAATCAATCGGTTCCTCTGTCTTAAGAAGCTGGGGGAAATTACCTTTTTAGATTCCTTTTTTTTTTTTTTTTTGTATTTAAATTCCTTATTTAAGATAAAAGAGAGAGAGAGAGAGAGAGAGAATTCACTCAGTATTATGTCAACCAAGACCTGTCAACATAACCACGTTCATTTAATTTCTTTTACTGGTAACACAGAACTATATGCATTCTTTAATTTCTTTCTTTCTTTCTTTCTTTCTTTCTTTCTTTCTTTCTTTCTTTCTTTCTTTTTTTTTTTTTTTTTCTGATAATACTTGGCATTTGTCCTTGAACCTCTTTAAAACATTCAGTTAATGGTCACGGTTATATTAGTCAAGACTTTTTATTGCAAGGGAAAGAAGCCCTACATAATTAAGTTTAAACCAAAAAGAAACCTCTTAGTTTATGTAATCCAGAAAGACAGGGGTGAAGTCATATCAGGCAAAACGAATTTGGGGCTCACACGGCAGCCTTGGTGCTTTCCCCGCCCCCTATGACTTGGTTGTCTTCTCATTATGAGAAGGCCTCATTTTCTTCTACTACATATGGGATTATCGGCTTCCCTAATCTGTGGAAGGTACCTGCCTGCACATAGACATACACATCTTCCTGGCACCATGAAGGTTAGGAACAGTCTCTCCTACTCGTGGCTCCAACAGCTTAGATGGTGAAATCTCTTGTCTTGGTGTGAATTATCTTAGTATGTCAACTATATGCCCCTTTGTGCTCAGATCTAGTTTGCCCTTCCTCTGAATATTGTACCTTGCCCACTGATTTCCAGGGGGAATCAACAAATGAGAGGCACTGGTGGGACAATGGAGGGCAGGATAAAGGGATAAACCAGAGCATTCCCACCCACTCAGCCTTGCTTCAGGTGATACTTCCACTGGCCACCGCATCTCTACCATAGTTCTGGCCCTTGCTGTAATAACCCTGCTTTTGTGATCACAGATTCATGCAGCAGCCTTCCCACATATCTAGCTCCCACGAAGTAGCACCAGGTTTTGAGCTCTGGTGACATCAATCCTTCCTTTGTGCCTCTAGCTGAAGGAGTGTTAGCTTCTTCTTACTATTACTATTCCGGGTTCCTTTGTTTTCTGTTTTGTTTGGCATCCTGGGCTTAGAAAATCTTTATAACCAGTTTACCATATGAAATTCCTTCCATTGGACCACTGAACATTGCCTCTGTTTTCTGAACTGGATCCTGACTGATAACCCTAGCATGGGTCACCAGCCCTTCACTGAACCAGTTGGCTAGATCTTGTTCATTTACCCATTCTTGTGGTAATAAGAAAGGAGAAGTGGAGCATGTTACCAGAAAAAAAATAGAAGAAAGAAAAATACGTTGGATCACTGATATTAATGGCTATCATATCAGTAATTTATTTTGATACCCTCGTTAATAAACATGAAGATCTAAATTGATTTTTTAAAAAACAGCACTACACAATAAATTGTCAGTAGTGGAAATATTTCATGTCACTTGCTTTGAAAATTCATAAATACTCTATTAAAATTCTGCCCTTTTTGCTTACAAAATAATAAGAGTAAATACAAAATAAATGAGAAAAGTAAGGGAAAGGGGAAATAGGGTAAAAACAAGATTAAGTCAGGAGTGGTGTTAGGTTACCCTTTTTCTGATTAAGAGAACTAGTACATTGAAGATCTGCTGTGAATCACATGATGTTTTAAATGCCTTATTTCTCTTTCCTGAAGAATACAAAATCAGAGTTTATATACCCATTTAACAGATGAAGAAATGATGTTAAGTAATTTGCCCAAAGGCACAAAGGTAAGATGAAAACATCAGCAAGATGTTATCCTCCGTGTTTTTGGTATTCCAGAGCCTAAGCACTTTCTATTACGTTATTATGCCACTAATATTTCTCCCTTGAACTGTATTGAATTGGCATTTCTTTACTCATATTTAAAAAAAAAAATCTTCACTCAGGATTCATTCATATTCACCTTCTGGTAAGATCACTTTATTGTATACTCATCTATCATAAAGTCTATCAACAGACTTCTGTAACAAAATTCACTCATATAACATCCAGAATGAATCCCTCTCTCATTTATTCACACTTCATACTTAATATTGGCACAATGTCTAACAATATGGTGTTACAAGCAGACAAATTTGTGACCAAATTAATTCCATGCTTATATACACCCCATTTCTGCCTGCCACAACATGCAATGTTTCTGAAATATGAAGAAAGTACATAATCATTTATGAAATCCTAGGTGCTGGGCATTTTCTACAGGGACATAGTTGTGAGGCTTCTTATATCTTATGGTGGCAGAGAAAATAAGAATATTATATAACACAATGTCTCTGGTTTGTTCCTCATTATTCTTTAAGAGAACCCAAGTTGCCAGGGCAGCCCCAGCAACCATTTAAGACTTTATTTGGGTGTTCCGACCCTGTGGGACAGTAACTGTGTGGTTTCCATCAAGGAAATTGCCCACTATGGCTATTAAGGTGCACACCACAGGCTGCTTCAACAACTAAATGTTGAGTGAGCAAATTCTGGAAAATTTTTCCTCTTTTATTCCTATCCATGGATATTTCTTTTTCTTTCTTTTTTTTTTTTTTCTAGATTTGGTTTCTATTTTCTACAGTACACTGAAAGTACACCGTCTAACATAGGCTGCAATTTAGCTGTGTTCCTAGGACCATCTGTAAGAACTTATGCATTTCCTGGGAATCTGATCAATTTCCAGCAGCAATCCGCTATTTTCTCTCTGAGATTGAGGAGCCCTGCAATCAATTTTATATTTAAAAGTTTGTTTCTGCTTGAAAAAATTGAGCTCCCAATGTCCAGAAACCATTCTGTGCTTCAAAATTAATTTCCTGAATAATACATCCTTGTCATGGCTCTATTTTATTCTTTTTGATGATTGCAAAATATTCCAAGTTATGGGTATTTCACGTTTTTATCAATCTTTGCCTTATGAGTGTTCATTTGTTTCAGCTTTTTTAAAAAAAGATTTTATTTAATTATTCATGAGAGACACAGAGAGAGATTGAGAGAGAGAGAGAGAGAGAGGCAGAGACA
Organism: Canis aureus; assembly: GCF_053574225.1. Classification (NCBI taxonomy): domain Eukaryota; kingdom Metazoa; phylum Chordata; class Mammalia; order Carnivora; family Canidae; genus Canis; species Canis aureus. The sequence goes on along the minus strand of NC_135644.1, from coordinate 20,176,419 downwards.
CAGGCAGAGGGAGAAACAGGCTCCAGGCAGGGAACCTGATACGGGACTCAATCCCAGGTCTCCAGGATTATGCTTTGGGCTGAAGGTGGTGCTAAACTGCTGAGCCACCGGGGCTGCCATGTTTCAGCTTAGTTTTTATGCTACTATGAACAAGGCTGTAATGCACATTCTTTTGAAAAATTCCTTATATACTGGTACTTTATTTTTTTCTTTTTTTTTTTAGAGAAGGAAGGAGAGAAAGAGAGAAGAAGGAGAGAGAATCCCAAGCAGCCTCCACACCCAGCATGGAACTGTCATGGGGCTCGATCTCACGACCCTGAGATCATGCATGACCTGAGCCAAAACCACTAGTCAGAGGCCCAACTGACTGACTAGGTGCCCCTAGTGTTTTATTTTTTTGAGGATAGATTCTTAATAGTAGGAGCGTTGACCTAATAGATATTAGTATATTGCTTTTTCAAAAAGGCAGCAAAACACATATTTCCACCTTTGGATATGATTATATTTTTCTCCATATTCCCAATAAAATGTGTTTATTTATTTATTCAAAAAGATAAAATCCTTGCTTTTAATATATTTATTTACATTAGTAGTCAAGAAAACTAATAAGTGAATAATATGATGATGACACAAATATACTGTGAAGAAAAATAAAGCAAGTTTGGGGTAGAAATAGGGATGTCTATTTTAAATAATTTGGTCATAAAAAGCTTCTCCAAGGACATGCTATTTTGATAGACATTTAATGAAGTGAAGGAGTAGGCCATGTAATATCTGGAGTGGAAGGAGGTTTCTAGAAAGAAGGAAGAGGAAATGCAAGATGTCAGCAAAGAGCTTGATACTTATATGGATGGGCAATGGGGAGTCAGTGGGGATCAGGCAAAGACCAAGTGTAAGATTGTTGTCGAATGGTGGAGGAGAGATTTCTGGGACTTGGTGAGAAGTGGTCAGACAAATATTCACAACAAATATTAAAGGTAGAGCTGATGGGAGATGCTAATGTTCAGATGTGAAGTTTAAGAAAAAGAGATACACATGAATAATTCCTAGGGTTTTTAACCAAACTCTAAAGGTTTCGAAATAATTTTAGATTCATGGCAAAGTTGCAAAAATAGCACAGAATTAGCTAAACCCTTTGCTCAGCTTCCCGCAGTGTTAACATCTTACATAACCATGGTACAGTTGTCCAGACTAAGAAGTTAACATTGTTATAGTTTATTATTATATTAGCTAAACTACAGACTCTTTTCAGATTTATTCATGGATATTCTTTTTCTTTTCTAATAAGATCTACTCAAGGATCCCATGTCAAATTTAGTTATCATATCTTGTTATTTTCCTTTGATCTGAGGTGGTTTCCCCGTCTTTCCTTGTTTTTTATAACCATTATGTTTTTGAAGAGCTTAGTTAGACTGTTCCTCGATTTTAGTTTTCTCTGGTGTTTTCTCATGATTACATGGGAATTGTGGCTCTGGAAGAGGAAAGCCACAGAGTTGAAATGCTCTTCTTGTCCGATTATATGAGGGGCTGGATGATAACCAGCAGGCTGCATCACTGGTGATGCTGTTAGCCACTTGGATAAAATGCTATCTGCCACGTTTCTCCAATTTGTCATTACTTTTTTCCTCTTTCTGCATTCTAGTCTCCGGAAGTAACTTACTAAATACGGCTCACACGTAAGATAGGGGGTGGGTAAAGAGTTCCACTTCCTGAAGGGGAGAAACATCCAGATATATTTTTTGGAATACTTATAAGAAAGACTTGTTCCTTCTAACCTATTTATTTTTTCAGTCATTTATTTACATCATAATTGACTCATAGATATTTATTTCATTCTTTGGGTTATAATCTAATACTGTTATCATTATCATCATCATTTTTATTTTTGCTTAAATTATTTTAACTCTGATCATTGAGAGTTCTTTCAGGTTGGTTCCTGTATCCTTTTGATATGCTTGTGCCTATTTTTTTTCCTTTCCCTTCCTTACTTTCCATCACTCTAGGATACTTCAAGTTCATTTTGTGTTTTCCCTGCCCCAGTCCCAGAATCAGCCATTTCTCAAGGAGCTACATTTTTATTACGAGTCACTGGGTAAATACTGATATCATTTACTTCACTGGAAAGACTAGAGTAGGAGGAGGAAGCCTAGATATGTTATTTTCTTTCTTTCTCTCCCATCTTTCCTTCCTTCCTTTTCTCCTTTGTTTCTTCCTTCGTTTCTTTCTTTCATTTTATTATTATTATTATTGTTATTATTATTATTATTATTATTATTATTATTATTATCATGTTAACTTTCAAAAGTATATTAGCCATTCAAGAGGAGCTGTGGAACAGGCAGTAGATATAAGAATCTACAGCCCAGAGAAGTGGTTCAAGCTAAAGAGCTAAATTTGGGATTCATAAATAAATGGTGGCATTTAAAGACATTAGACTGGATCTGCTTTTGTAAGAAAGAGTCAGAGAGAGGAAATCTCAGTCCTCAATCTACTAAAGGATTTAGGTGTCAGGAAGATTAGAAGAAATTAGGCAAGAGGTTAAGAAAGGACAGCAAATGAGGTAGGAGATAAGCCTACTTCGTGCATGGTGTCCTAGAAGCCAAGTAAAAAAGAAAAAGAAAAAAAAAGGAAAGAGATTATCTGAGTCAAATTCTCTTGAGAGACAATTTGCGATTTGGTTTGTCAAAATCCAAGTTCACTGCTGACATAGGGAAGTGCTACTTCAGTGGAGTTGTAAAAACGAAGCCTAATTTGGAGGAGTTCAATATAGATTTGCATCTAAGCAATGGAGAATGCCCTCTCTGGGGAAGTTGCTATAAAATGGACTTGAGAAATAAGATGATGAGATGGGAAACTGTTGTAAAGGGATTTTTAAATTAAGTTTTAAATTTTAATTCCAGAATAGGTAACATACAGTGTAATACTAGTTTCAGATGTACACTATAGTGATCCAACAATCTATACATTACTCAGTGCTCATCAAGATAAGTGTACTTTTAATCCTCTCCATCTATTTCACTCATCTCCCCACCCACCTTCCCTCTGGTAACCATCTGTTCTGTATAGTTAAGAGTCTGTTTCTTGGTTTCTCTCTCTCTCTCTCTCTCTCTCTTCCTTTGCTCGTTTGTTTTGTTTCTTAAATTCCATGTATGAGTGAAACATATGGTATTTGTCTTTCTCTGACTGACTTATTTCACTTAGCATAATACTCTTTAACTCCATCCATGTTGTTGTAAATGGCAAGATTTCATCCCTTTTTATGGTTGAATCATATTCTATTATGTATATATATACCACATCTTCTTTATCCATTCATCTATTGATGGGCTGCTTCTATAATTTGGGCATTGTAAATAATGCTGCAACAAGCATTGGGGTGTAAGTTTCCCTTCGAATTAGTGTTTTTTGTAATTTGGGGGGTAAATATCCATTAGTGCAATTACTGGATTGTAGGAAAGTCCTATTTTTAATTTTTTGAAGAACGTCATACTGTTTTCCACAGTGGCTGCACTACTTTGCATTCCCACCAACAGTGCATGAGAGTTCCTTTCTCTCCCCATCCTAACCAAACCTAGCTGTTTCTTGGGATTTTGATTTTAGCCATTCTGACAGGTGTGAGGTCATATCTCATTGTGGTTTTCATTTGCAATTTCCTGGTGATGAATGATGTTGAGTATCTTTTCATGTGTCTGTTGGCCATCTGTATGTCTTTGAAGAAATGTCTGTTCATATTTTCTGCCCATTTTTTAATTAGAATTTTTGCTTTTAGGGTGTTGATTTTATCAATTTTTTTAAACAAATATATTTTGGATATTAACTGTTTTTTGGATATGTCATTTGCAAATACCTCCTCCCATTTGGTGGGGTACCTTTTAGTTTTATTGATTGTGTTCTTTGCTGTGCTTTTTATTTTGATGTAGTCCTAGTAGTTTATTTTTGCTTTTATTTTCTTTGGCTTGTGTCTAGAAAAATAGTGCTAGAGTTGATGTCAGAGAGATTACTGCCTGTGCCCTCTTCTAGGATTTTTATGGTTTCAGGTCTCACGTTTAAATATTTAATTCATTTTGAGGTTTATTTGTGTGTATAGTGTAAAGAAGTGGTACAGTTTCCTTCTTTTGCATGTAGCTGTCCAGTTTTCCCAATACCATTTGTTGAAGAGACTTTTTCCCATTGTATGTTCTTTTCCTCCTCTGTTGAAGATTAATTGACCATATAAGTGGGTTTATTTCTGGGTTTTCTATTCTATTCCATAGACCCATGTGTCTGTTTTTGTGCTAGTACCATACTGTTTTGATTACTACAGCTTTGTAACATAGCTTGAAGTCTGAAATGGTGATACCTCCAGTTTTGTTTTTCTATTTCAAGATTGCTTTGCCTGTATGGGGCCTTTTGTGGCTCCATGTACATTTTAGGATTGTTTGTTCTGGTTCTGTGAAAAATGCTGTTGGTAATTTAATAGGGATTGCATAAAATGTGTGGCTTGCTTTGGGTAGTATAGACATTTTAACAATATATATTCTTCCAACCATGAACATGGAATGTCTTTCCATTTCCTTGCGTCATCTTCAATTTCTTTCATCATTAGATTGCAGGTCTTTCACCTCTTTGGTTGTTTATTCCTAAGCATTTTCTCATTTTTGGTGCACCTGTAAATGAGATTGTTTTCGCAACTTATTTTTCTGCTGCTTCATTTTTAGCATATAGAAATGGAAAAGTATGTGCATTGATTATATATCCTACAGCTTTACAGAATTCATTTATCAGTTCTGGTAGTTTCTTGGTAGTCTTTTGGGTTTTCTGTATACATCTGCAAATAGTGAAAGTTTTACTTCTTCCTCGCCAATTTGGATACCTTTTATTTATTTTCATTGATTGCTGCAGCTAGGACTTCCAGTACTTCCAGTACTTGCTGAATAGTACTTCCAGTACTTTTTTAAAGTTGGGAGATACCACAACGTATTTGCAGACAGTTGGGAATAATCCAGTAAAAGGAAGGAATGGGGGAAGAATGATCCAAGAGCAAGATAAAATAATCACAGTAGCAAAGACCTAAAATTGGTGAGAGGAAATGGAATCCAAGAGAAGGGATTGATCTTAGGTTGGCGAGAGAAGTGTCTTCATTCTAACAGGATTGAAGACTGACTATATCAGTATAAATATCAAGGGTATACAAGATATAGATAAAAAGAGGAAATTGAATCGTTGTTCTTTGAATTTTCCTAGAAGCAGTATCATAAACTGAGAGAAAGGAGATGAGAAGAAATGTTGGAGAGTTGCAAAGAAGCAGAGGTGCTTCTGTTAGTAGTATCATAGGGTTGAAGTCTGTGGTCATATATCAAGAGCTATGGCAGTGATACAATATCCTACATTTTCTCTAGTCATAATTATCTGTTCAGCAACTATGAGTAGTTTCATAGGAAGAGAGCTGATTTTGGCCAAGTGATTTTTTAAATAATCATGCTGATTTGAAAAGGAGAGAGAAAAGTCTTGGAGGTGAGACTATATGCAAGGATAGTCTACCATATTGAATAAGAGACCCTAAATTAGGTGAGTAGAAAGTATTAACATGAGTGGAGGGAGTGAACAATGTGTAAAGGTCAAGAAACACTTTTGTTTGTGAGATTTATAAACAACTTGCAACCTTTTGTTATAAAGGTTTTTTAAGGCTTCCCTGTAACCTGCTGATCCTAACTGCCCTTGTGATCATAGAGCCTGAAACATCTTTTTAATCTCTTCTAATCTGTTTTATCAAGTTTGTACCTCTTCTTGGGTCAATTTCACTAATTGAAAATTTTCTAGAGAATTATATAATTCTTCAGGTTTTAAAATTTTTATCTAAGTTTTCACCTAGATTTTCTTATAAATCTTGCAAATTTCCTGTATTTGTTACCTCTTTTCCCATGTGTTAAATAGAGATCCGTCTGAACAATTCCAGAGAAATGTTTGTAAACTTTTGAGCACAGCTGATTGAGTAGAGGAATCCCATGGTGACTACCTGATACATAAATACCTAATTAGGACTGATTTAATTTGTTTTGATAACTCTTGTCCACTTTACTGAAATGGAACGACTAAGTGCTATCATTTTAGAAAACTTTTTGGTCGTGTGATACTACTTTATTATAGTTCAACACATGTTAGGAAAACATGACAATTCATTTTTTGTTGTTTGGTAAATGAGTAGATGCTGCATGTATTTTGATAACTGCACGTCAACTGTGTGTGGAGTAGGAAATTAGAATGGTGTTGTTACTTAAGAATTAATTCTAAGTAGAATCAATGTGACTGTTAGTGAGGTTTTATTCTTTTAGGAAGTCAAACTCTACATGGCAGATTCATCTTTCCTGCTAGATTCTTTTGCCCTAGGCCCTTTGTTTCTGTCAGGAAGCTGTCCTTCAGAGAGAATGATGCTTTTACTGGTTGCAGGCATATTAATTATAGAATACTCTACTTTAAGATGCAGTTGCAAATGCAATTTAACTCTTGCACTGAGCTTCTAAGTCTTATTATCACCTTAGAAATAGTGAACAGCAAAATCACCTTTCTTCACTCGTGGTCACACATTGACATTTCCTTCGGACGTACTAAAACTGATATGAGCCAGGCTTCCAGACATGCAGAAATGGTCAGCCTGGGGTTCTTAAATTCTGTGATCCTGAGAGGAACAAGTTTATTCTCAAAAACGTGGCAAGAGATTTGCAAGAGATTTTTTTAAAGATAGGAACAAGATAAGAGTGTATCTTAAGCAAGTTATATTTCCTTATAGTTAATCAATGAATCATTCATTCAGAATAATACAAGATGATCTTATGTTCAGTCAAGACTACAACTGAAATGTGACCTTCAGTAACCTCAGTGAAGTCTCGCATGATTATTGATCAAAACATGCCAACAGGAGCTTTGTGCCTCATTGGCCTGCTAAAAGTGCCCGTTAGGGAAAATGTTGAACATGGGAGAGTGCCTTTACCCTTGCCGCTCCAAACAGCTGCTGAGATTTGTAGGATGGTTTGCACTAAGGTCCATGGGCAACCAGGAAACCAAAGAATCTTGGTAGTATGAGAGGTGATATTTGCTATTCCCTCTAGCTCTGCAAGATTGCAGAAATTTCTAAAAATGAAAAACTAGGGCTCAGGGAATTTCTTAATCAAATCCTAGATTTTAGAAAAGACCAGATAGGAACCATGAATGTTAGATGCACATTCCTAAATCATAGCATAGTAGTTTTATGTTAATGTTAATTTTCATAGAATTTATCATCATAAACTGAGCTTCTTCAGATGAACACCACAAAAATTTATGAGGACAGTGATGTTGCATTTACATTAGTATACATGTTTCTGGTATTCCATAAATGTCACTCTCATTGAATATTTTCCTTAGTGCCTGGGATGGTTATATTTGTCCACAAATCAGTCTTAGATGTCACCTTGTCACTGCTAAGGCCACCCATAGGAGGACTGGGACCCCTTCAAGTACTGGTATAACAGGCTATGCCAGGGGTATCCACTTTAGGTCATGATTCCTTTATAGACATAGGATTCCAGGAAAATGGCAGTCCCCACCTATCTTGCATAATACATCACCACTGATGTGCCCAGAGGCCTTGCAGGGGAAGAATACCAGCCCCTAGACTTTTCTGAGAGATACACTACCTATGGGTTATTCCTTTACAAAGTTGCCTGGGTCTCAGCATGAGTGCTCTTGATCCATAGATCTTAGCACAATTCTATAAATGCTGTCATGTATGTGTCCACACACTTCCTCACACAGTCTCATACAGCCCAAGTCCCCAAGTCACATCCAGAGAACCAAGGTGCTGAGTTGGAATGGTTTCCAGCAATAACTACAGCACCCTGTGCCCAGAGCTAGCATTGATCTTCAGATGCCCAATCTTGGAACTTTGCATTGAAAATGACATGTTCTTCCAGAATTATTTTTCCTTTGTGATGAGCTCCTTCCAGGGCCTTGACTGGCCTAAGGTTAGTCCTGTCCATTAAATATATGCTTATATATTTGACTTTCAAACAGGTCAGAGTTTGGGTTCCTTTTTCCATTACCAAGGGTCCTTTGGCCTCGTCTAAATTACATGGTAATTGCAGGTATGTAAATTTAGATACTTTTGTTTTTCTCAATAGACTACCTTAAATGCCTATAAAAAGTCTTTTATTTATTTAGTTGTAAAATACAATTCTGTTTTCAATTCCAGTTTTAACAATAGTGGTCAAAAACACTCATCTCTTTCTTCAGATTTAGCTACATGTCAAATATAGAGCAGTTAGTTTTCGTATTTATAAAATAAGGAGACTGAATTAGATAGCAGTTTCCTCTTTTTTTAAAAAAGATTTTAGTTGTTTATTTGAGAGAGAGAGTGCACGGGAGAGAGAATACACAGGGGAAATAGCAGAGGGAGAGGGAGAAGCAGGCCCCCCTGCTGAGCAAAGAGCTCCATGTGGGGCTCAATCCCGGGACCCCAAGATCATGACCTGAGCGGAAGGCAGATGCCTAACTGACTGAGCCACTCAGGCACCCCTATTTTTTTTAATAAAAGCAAAACCTTTTTATTTTTAGGATAAAATCTAAAATAATACCTCAATAGGTAAAAATGACTTTAAATAATATGGAATTCATTGTAATTAACAAGAAAATTTAAATTGAGATTATAAATGACATTTATAGACATAATGCAGCATCTAACTTATTTTTAATATTTTGTTTTAATTGCAAATAATTTGCAAAGTCTTTATTCAATGGATATATTATGAGCAGGTAGAGAGATCTGTTAATATACTTGGTTACTGGTTTTTAATTGCTTGAACTGCAATCTTCAGGACATGTAGATATCATTAACAGAGAAGATGGAAAAGTTATATTCTGAAATATTCCTCAAAATTAGTGCAACAGACAATGCAAGTAATTGTTTCAGCGGTCTTAAGTATGCCATATTCTAGGATATAATGTTTTCAACGGAGTTTAAGATATTTAAAACTATACTTAAAACTGAATTTTGAATCAATCTCTCCGAAATTTCTTAAGTTCTTCTGCTGAATCTGGACTTCCTCAGAACCACACTGGACTAATAATGTCTAGTTATCTCTATAATTCTAACCATAATTTGGTAACACTTGTGAGTGAGTACTATGGATATTCTAGTCTGTTCTAAATCCATGTATACATACAGATATACATAAAGTTTAAAAGAAGAAAGAAGCATCCAGAGACACAATGTGCCTGAGAACTTTTTTCCTTAAAGATTTTGATGTTTTAAGCTTATTTGAACAACCTCAGCCTATGTTGTTTGCTCATGCTATTTCTTCTTCAAGCAACTCATATATAGTATTTCTACACTACCTATTGTTATTGACCATGGTCTATGATAGTTCATTTCTAGCAATTGTGGAAATAATAAATGAACCACTGTTCACAAACTTCTCTACCTCATCATTAAGGAAAACTTACATTTGTATATGACAAAATTATTTACTTTAACATGTTAGAATGGAAAGTTCATTAATTCTTTTTTTTTTAATTCTTTTTTTAAATTTATTTATGATAGTCACACACAGAGAGAGAGAGAGAGAGAGAGGCAGAGACACAGGCAGAGGGAGAAGCAGGCTCCATGCACCGGGAGCCCGATGTGGGATTCGATCCCGGGTCTCCAGGATCGCGCCCTGGGCCAAAGGCAGGCACCAAACCGCTGCGCCACCCAGGGATCCCCATTAATTCTTTAGAGAAAATGATTATGTACACTTTAGTATGAGAAAAATACAAGTGTATAATTACTGTGAGGATTTCATCACCTTCTAAATTATTGCATTAATAATTTTGAATTATGGCACTGTAATTTCAAATATAAGATTTTTCTTAAAATGTGTTTATTTTAAATTATTTATAATTTGTCTAAATTATTTTCTTAAAGCCTAAGGTATCTTAAAACCAAGCCATGTAAATGTTGGAGTTAATTTTATTATTAAATAGTTTCCTTTAAGCAAATCAGAAAACAATAAATATTCATCGTGATCTCTATCAACTATTTAGCTATATCATTTTGGTTGAGTTTCCTGGATTTTTGTTTGTCTTGAAGCTATGAATCTCCTGGAAACCAGAAAGTTATTGTAATCTAATGTAATGCTGATTAATAAGATGAAATGTCTTTAGCTTCTTGCACGTAGTAATATTTGTTTATTGATTAGAAATTTGCTACATTCTTCTAGGATGGATATTCTTTCTGCTAAATTATATACGGTGTGATTATTTAGTTCTATATTTAATGCCTTGTTTGTATTTCAAGATTCTTTCCTGTGTCGCATTATATTTACATCATGTAGTTAGCTTTTCTTTTTGCAAATATAACTTTATATGACATATTGACATATTTTCTTTTTTAAGGAAAAAATAAGGAGATATCAACAGACTGAAAAGATGTTTTCAGAAGCATAGAGTCTTCAGGAAGATACTGGAGTTCATGAGATCTCAAGGTTAGCAGTCTACACATTATTTTCATGCTTTTACAGATCTGAGATATAAACTGTTCCAAGTTGTTCCTGCTGAAGTGTAATTGAATACTAAGAATACATGTTTACTTAAAATACATATTTTAATGAGATCTCTTCAAAATCTTTAAAAATTCATTTATACCAGAAATCTATTGTTTAATTCAACTGGGGATGTTTAAAGGAAATGTTGCTTCAGTAGAAAACCTTTGGTTATTAAAATTTGCTTTGTTCTTTATAATGGGTAGCACTGTTAGAATACAAATAAATAAATATTAAGCATCCTTATAAAATTTTATTTCTGATTTGTTTAAGAAATGTAATCTACTTTGCACAGTTTTCATTTATTTGTATATCTTTGGCTGCAACATATGCATATACACAAATAATTTAGAAGGATAGATGATCATCAACCTTCTACAATCCTTTGAAATTCACTCCCTGACTTTCCCTAAGTACAGTCAAAGAAATTATGCTTTTGTTGGAAAATGTGGCCTCAATAAAATGACTGTTTATATGAAGGAGCAGAAGGGTTTTTGAGAACCTTCTCTATGTTGCTTAGAGTCCTAAGTCTGGAAAAGAAAAGCAAAATAAAACAGCTTATTAAATAGCTTGTAATAGTAACCTAATATAAAATACTCATTTGGAAGTTTGAATTACAGTGTAAGTTGAAATAGTTTATTCTCATGGGATAGCTGGAGAAAATGAATGATTTCTTCCTTCTTTATTTTGTAGGACCCAATATCAAAAACTCATAATTTAAAATGAGAAAATATTGATGATCTTTTATTTTGATTGCCTTGGTCAGGCTTGTCTTCTACATCTTCTACATCTTTCCTCACTCATCCAAGGATATATTCATTCAAAATTTATTTAGGACTTACCATGCACATGGCAATGGGCTAAGTGCTTTGGTTGTTTCAAAATGAATAAGATATGATTCTTCTCAAGAATTGCCCAACCAATATGTTACTCAGAAATTAATTTTATTATTAACACAAGCAACAGATAAATAGACAATCCAGATTTAAAAGGGCATGTAATGAATTCTAAAGTGCAAAGAGAATTATTTGGGGATTGTTCATATCTTCACATTATGGCTTTTATTAGCCTAGCATAGTGAGAGTTTATACCAATGGGAGTGTTGTAATCTATTACAACCCACACCCAATTGACATTTAATAAAGTAACTCTTCAAGTACAACACAAGTAATATGAGATTTTAAAAAAGAAGCTTCTGTTTTTGCCACAACTGCAAATTTAATGTTGTAGAAAGTAGTTATGCAAACATCTATGAAAAGAACAAAGATGAGCATTGCCTACTTGGTGTTCTTTTTTTATTTCCAGTATATTCAGCTTCATTATTAAGCTCACCAGAGAATTAAATCATTTCCCCAATGACCTAGAAAGGCATGTATGTAGGTTTGAAAGGATTGAAAGCTATAAACCTCTAAGGGATCCACACACATATAGTAGCTGGATGAGTAAAGAATTTACAGCTGTGTGGGAGTCCAGACTGCTTGAAATGGTGTTGCATACCACTGTGCTCCTCATGAAAAGCTTTTAAAAAGGTGATATCTGAATAAGCGAAAACAGATCAAGTCATTAAACATAGTAAAACTTTTTTGAAAAGTCAGTGAAGACATCTCCTGCTTAATTGCACCATTAGATAAGTGGTTAGATTAATTTACATAAGAGCCACAATCATTCAACAAGTATTTATTTATCAAGTGCCTACTATGTGCATGGGAGCAACAGCAGTGAATAAAACACCAGTATTTTCGCCTCAGTGGAAATTACATTCTAGAGGGTGAAAATATATAAGCAATAAAAAAATAATTATATATTATGTTAGGTGGTTAGAGTGCTATGAAGAAAAAGAAAATAGGAAAAGGAATATAGACTGTAGAGTTGGAGTGTTAAAATAAGCTGAATGACTTAATATTGCATAGTTTATACAAAAGAAATAGATACTACCTTTGCCCAAATAGTGCCAACTGAAAATGAATGTTATGAAATATGATGCCTGCTGGTGAGTTTTCTAAATCATCATTTGTTAAAGTAAATGTTGTTAATGTATATAAAATAGCTAGTATGTGTCTTAATTTCACCAGAAAGAAAAGATGTATTTTTAAAATGATAATATACTTACTACTTAATACACCACACTTACTACATGTACAGAAAATGTCAAAATGTTTGCAATAAAGGCACAGTTGGATTAGTCCAATCACTTACTAAAGGGGTAAAGGCTATGACTATTCATCTGTGTAGGGGAGAAAATTAATCCAATTTTTTTGAATTGAATAAATATCATGAGCCTAAGTAGTTATAGATCTCTATGATGATACATATAGATGACACTTGGTGCTAAAAAGCTCTATATAATTGTCTTTCTGTTGCTTCATCAACAGTCTTGTTATCATTTTAGGAGAGCCCTAACTACTGGGACTAAAGACAGAAGGGAGTTATTTAAATACCATCTCGTTCCCATAGTACTAATTTTTTAAAGGACACATGTCTTTCTTTGTACATTTAGTAAAAGATATATGCAGATTTGGAAATTAAAATATTAATCTATTTGTGATCATCAACAAATGAGTTATCAAGTTTCTTTTGATGGTAACCTGGTTGGAATTTTCTATGAGATGTTAAGAAACATTAAGTACAGAGTAGCACAGGGATCTGGAGGTGTGTATGGCCCAGATGACCTGTGCATTTTTTGCAACCCATCTAAAGTATAGATGAATGCGTCACAAGGTTTCACTAACTTGATATTTAGAAAAAGAAGTTAAATCGATTCTTTTTCTGTGTTAATAAGTCAATGCGAAAGGAATATCTAACCATCCAAATAAGCAAAAATTGGATTAGGAGGTCTCAAAACCTATCAAATATTGTAACTTCTTCAATATTACAAAAGTCAGATATTGTAAATAGTATATCATCTAAAAGAAATAAATTCCAGTATTGAAGTACTACAAGAACGATGCAGTGGGGGTGACAATTATTTGGGAGGTCTATTTTAATTAAACCAAACCAGAGAGTACTCATTACATGTAGTATGAACAGAACAGACAGTCAAGTCTATGAGTTTGACCAAAAAGAGGCAACTGGTACTCTCTGCTTTGGGAAAACCAAAAGAAAAGAAAACATAAGAGATGCAGAAGACTAGTAGAAGGTTATAAAGAAAAGAAAGACTTATTAAAATATGTTTTTTAAACTTAAAATTTTTTTATTTAAATTCAATTTAGTTAACATATAGTATATTATTTAGTTTCAGGGGTGGAATTTAGTGATTCATTACATGCAAATAACAAGGACTTCTCATGTAATTTCACTGTGTCAGAGATAAATTCCTTCCAAACCAATATTAATCTTTTTTGTATTCATCTGGAAGCTTCAAAGGAAGCTAGAAACTCTACTGTTTAAGGGTAACTGAAATGTGACTTATCAAAGGCAAGTAGAAAATTTAAATTCCCTTGCTTTCATCCTCCCTATATTCGCTTTCTAAAAGTTAAACCGAGAAATAATTTATAAATTCATATGACAAATCCAGTTCCCCATGGACTGACTCTTCCATCCTCTTGCAAACCACCACCCAGAAATAAACATTTTTGAATATCACATTACGTGGCATGCTCATGCCCTGGGTGGGGCCTTCTCCACCTTTCTTCAGTGGTTCTCCAGATGATTTCCTACCATTCTCACTCTTTCATCAGTCTTATAAATAGTTTAATCCAACTTTCTCAACCTCAATAATATTGACATTTTGATCAGATAATTCTTTATTGTGTAGGCAATGTTGTGCATTGTAGGAGGTTCAGTAGCATCCCTGGCAGTAGACACCAGGAGTACTCCTCACCTTCCATTGGGAAAACCAAAAATGTCTCTAGATGTTGCCTTTGTAAAGGCCCCTTGGGACAAATTATCCCAAGATGAGAACCACTGATCAAACCCTAACCTCCACAACCTCAATAAACATCCCCCCCATATCAACCACAAAGCCTCCTAACCACCTTCAGTATCTTGTTTTCAATTAAAACTCAACGAAAACACTTGACAGCTTCTCTTATTACTGTGAAACTCACCTCTGTCTGACCATCTATGTGGTTTTAGTTTTCTTTTATTTGCCTTTATCTGGCCTTGTGTCGAAAATGTGTCATACGACATAATGAATGGATATGAGGAAAATTAGGGAAAGGGAAAAATAAGGTAAGAAGAAGCTTAAGTCAGGAGTGGTGCTAGGTTACAAACGACATAAACCCTTTTTCGTTTCACTTCTTTTTCTTTGAATTCATGGAGACTTGGATTTTTCCATGTTCTCCAAGTCTTGCTTGAAATTTAGCTTGGGCACCAGGAGCTTAATCTCTACATTTCTACAGCCTGTCCTTTCTTACACTGTACCTGCAGTCTTCAATCCAGTAGATAGGGAACCTTCTCTTTTCTCACACCCAGGCCCAAAAGTACTGCAGGATGAAATGATCCACTCTGCAGATTTATGGTTTTCTAATCCAAGTTAGCTCCTCGATAGCATCCACTAATCCTTTCGCTCTGACCATGGTCAGCCACTATTTCAAAAGTTTATCACCCCACTCCAGCCATGCAATCTCTCCCCTTCATTCTCAGTTGCACCTGCTATTTTAACAAGAAAATTGAGGTTATTGTGTGGAAACAACTCGTGCATCCTTGCAATTCCCTCCAGCATCAAACAGCTACATCTATCAACACTCTTTCTTTCCTCCAATCTTAAATGATCAGGAATCCTTCCTATTCAAGGCAAAGCCTGTGTTTGATTGTATTCCCTCTCACTGATGCCGAGGCTTTTGGCCAGTAGTTATTTCGTTTTTGTCCTTTATCTTCAACCTTTTCTCCTTTGCTCACTCTTTTCCTTCAACCTGTATACATTCTTCAAACTTCCATCCTAAAAAGTAAATTGACAAACAAAAACAAACTGACCTCTCTCTTCAGTAGATTTCATGGGCACTACCATCCAATTTCTCTCCTCTCCAGCCCATTCAAACACTCCATACAGCAGTCTACATTCATTATCTCCGATTTCTAAGATCCAGTCACTCTGCAGCACAATGCCATCTGATTTCTAACCCCATTTAGCAGAGCACGCTCTCTCTGAAGGCACAGATGACCTAGCAGCCTGTATCTTGACTGGCTCTCTCAGGGGTATTCGACACTGTTAACTTCATTTTTCTTCTTCCACTTCCAGGACTGTTGTGACACCTCTCCCTCTTGGTTTGCCTGACACCTTGTAGACCCTTTTGTAAAGGCCCCTTTGACAGGTTCTGCTTTCTCTATTCTCTCACAAAGTTGTGAATCACACACTCAAATACTGATATGTGGCCATAGGTAATATAAATGAGTGAAGTCAGCTAATTTAAAACAATAAACAATGTAGAGGTTAAATACCAGGCCCACAAAAGTTCTTGAAATTTTACCCTTGCTCAAATTACAGTGCTCCCCAGAGATCCACCCTCAGCTTATTGTTTATCTACCTTCCTTGCTGACCCTGATCCAGCCAAACCACTCTTAAGACTTTATTAATTAGATAGCAATGACGCCAGCTTTTTTCTTTGATTAGGGGACAGAATTATATATTACACACACATGTCTGTAGGATAACAATGCCTACAAATACACATGCACAAACAAATCATCAGAGCAATGAAACAGAATGGAAAGTCCAAAAAATAGACACCATACACATTGCAATCATAAAATGCAACAAAGAAATAATCATAAGTCAATGGAGAGGCCCCTCAATGAAAGGCTATTAAGACCTCAAGCACATATAATTAATTAGTGTCTGCTAAAGAGGGTGTTTCAAATGGGGGAGAGGGAATGAAGCAGAGAAGGATGACGGCTTATGAGTAGAAGGTATTAGAACAATTCTTTAACTACTTGGGGAAAAATAAGGTGTGATCTACACATCATACAATAGTGAAGTAAAATATAGATAAATATTTAAGATATTATTTTAAAACATTTTAAATTATATACTTTTCAACATTTAAAATATTATTAAACATTAAATTCAATAGCTTTCAGGTATTTACGTGCCTTTGGTTTAGAAAAGCATTTAAATAGTGCAAAAAATGAGAAATAATTTATTCATTTTTATATTTATAAACAGTAAAATTCACTCTTCTTGGTTTTAGTTTCATGTGATTTGATCATTGCACAGAGTTCTGTAACCTTTACCACAGTCGAGATATGGAACAGTTCTGTCACCCCCAAAATAACCTTGAGCTTCCCCTTGTCAACTCTCCCCTCCCCCCGAAATCCCTGGCAACTGATCTGTTCTGTGTCACTATAGTTTTGCCTTTTCCAGAATATCATATGAATAGAAACATACAGAATGTAGTCTTTCAAATCTGGCCTTTTTCAGTTAGCATAATGCATTCGAGATTCATTCTTGCTGTTATGTGTATCTCTAGTTTGTTTCCCATTATTGGGAAACAGATTATTACTAAGTAGTATTCCATTGTCCGCATGTACCGCAGTTTGTTTATCCATTCACCCATCGAAGGACACTTGGGTTGTTTAATTCTTGATGTTTTTGAATAGAGCTGCAATAAGCATCCACGTAGAAATTTTTGTGAGAAACTATGTTTTCATTTATCATGGGTAGATGCCCAAGTGAGATTGTGTATCACATGTTAACTATATGTTTACCTTTCTAACACTGTAAAGACTGTTTTCCAGAATAGCTTACACCATCTTGCATGTCCATCAACAATGTACGAGCATTCATGTTGCTCCACCCCTTCACCACCAGCATTTGGTATTATCAGTTTTTATTTTATTTCAGCCATTCTAACTGTCATTGTGGTTTTTAATTTTCAGCTTCTTAAAGAATAATAATATTGAGCAAATTTTCTTGTGCATATTCACCACCTATATATCTTTGTGAAGTATTTATCCAAGCATTTGAAATACTTTGTCCAACTTTTTCAAAAACTGTTTTTAGACCCGTTTTACCTAGATTCACAGCAAAATTGAGAGGAAGATATAAAAATTTCACATATATTCTCTGCCCCCACATGTGCACAATCTCCCCCATTATTGACAGCCTCTACCAGAGTGAGACATAGGTCATAATTGATGAACCTCCCTTAATACATTATAATCACTCAAAGTTCACAGTTTACTTTAGGTTTCATCCTTGGTGTTGTATATTCTGTGGGTTTGGACAAATGTATAATGCTATCACTGTGTCATAGAGAGCATTTTCACTATCCAAAAAAATCTTTTGTAACTCCATCTATTTATCCTTCCTCCCCATCCCCATAATCCCCTGGCAACCACTAATGTTTTTACTGTCTCCACAGTTTTGTCCTTTTCATAATGTTGTATAGTTGGAATCATATAATATGTAGACTTCTCAGGTTGGCTTTTTTCACTTAGTAATATGCATTTAAGTTTTCTCCAGGTCTTTTTTGTGGCTTGATAACCCATTTCTTTTTAGCACTGAAAAATATTCCCTTGTCTGGGTGTATCACACTTTATTCACCTACCCAAGGACATCTTGGTAGCCTCTAAGTTCTGGCAGTGATGAATAAAGCTTCTAGAAACATTCATGTGCAGAAGTTTTGCTTGGATATAAATATTCAACTCCTTTGGGTAAATACCAAGGAGCACAATTGCTAAGTCAAATGGTGAGAGTAGATTTAGTTTTATAAGAACCCACCAAAGTAGGGCCCCTGGGTGGCTCAGTCTTTTGAGCCTTTGACTCTTGATTTTGGCTCAAGTCATTATTTCAGAGTCATAGGATTGGTCCCCAAGTCTGGCTTCATGCTCAGCAAGGAATCTGCTTAAGATTGTCTTTGCCTCCCCCTATACTCCCCATCCCTCACATTCTCTCTCTCAACTCCCCCCCCCCCAAAAGAAAAACAAAAAGCAACAAAAAAAAAACAAGAACCCACCAAAATGTCGTCAGAAGTGTTGTACCATTCTGCATTTCCAACAATGAATGAGAATTTTTCTTGCTCCTCATCCTCTCCAGCATTTTGTACTGTCAGTGTTCTGGATTTTGGCCATCTAATAGGTGTTAATAGTACTTTATTTTCATTTGTATTTCCCTGATGACATAAGATATGGAACATCTTTCCATATGCTTATTTGTCATCTGTATATCTTTTTAGGTGAGGTGTCTGTGCAGGTCTTTGGCCATTTTTTTAAATGCTTTGTTTCTTTTCATTAAGTTTTAAGAATTCTTTGTATATTTTATTTTGCTCAATTTTTTATTGAGTTGCTTTCTATTTTTGAGTTTTGAGAGCTCTTTATAAATATTTTGGATAAAAATCTTTTGGGGAATGTGAAATTTGTAAACTTTTCCCTTTCTGTGGCTTTTTTTTTTTTTTATTCCTAACTTGTGCACAGAGTAAGCGTTTTTTACTTTTTTGAAGTCTTATCTACCAATTACTTTTCTCTTATGGGTTGTGGTTTTGGTTTTGTATCAATAAATTCTTTGCCTAACCTAAGATCACAAGGATTTTCACTTCTTCTTCTAAGTATTTTATAATTTCATGTTTTACATTTAGGCTTATGATTAATTTTGAGTAAAGTTTTGATAATGGAAAAAACTGAGATTCAGTATTTTGCATACAGACATCCAACTGTTCCGTCACCATTTTTTAAAAAGACTATCTTATCTTGATTAAATTGCCTCTGTACCTTTGTCAAAAATCAATCATATTTGTTTAGGTCTATTTCTGGCCTCTGATGTTCTTTCCCACTGATGTATGTATTTATATGTTATTCCATTATCACATTGTCTTGATTACTGTAGCTTTATAGTAAATCTTCAGATCAGATAGTGTGCATCCTCTTCTTTTTCAAAAATTGCTTTGGTATTCTAACTCCTTTGCTTTGACCTATAAATTTTAGAATCAGCTTGTTGATATCTGCAAAAAATCCTGCTGGGATTTTGATTGGAAAATCCCTTGATGTATATTAGAAAATGCTCCAAATACAACTTACATAAGAAAAGACACTAGAAAAAATATTCACAGGATATGTACTCACAAATGGTCAATATTATTAAAATACAGAGAGTTGTTAGATATCACTGAGAAAATCCAAACTTCATTAGGATAACTGGCAAGGCCTTGAGGAAACTTTTTTACAAAAGAAGTTCTGGTGACCTCTAAACTTGAAAAAGAAAATGTTCAACATAACCAGTAATCAGACACTTGATAAATAATGCTCACATAAACATAAAAAACTTTGTGAAATAGTGTAGCATACTGACAAAGTGCATCATTTTTAAGGTCAGACTGAACTTTGAGTCCATTTTCTACTTGTCTATGAGGTTTTAGGAAAATTATTTTTTTTTAAGATTTTATTTATTTATTTTAGAGAGAGAGGGAAAGGGAGAATGCATGAGCAGGAGGAGGGCAAAGGAAGAAGAGAGAGAGATTCCAAAGCAGCCTCCATCCTGAGTGTGGAGCCTGATGCAAGACTTGAACCCAAATTATCCTGACAAGCCAAAATCAAGATTTAGAAGCTTGATTGACTGAGCCACCCGGGTGCTCCAGGAGTTAGGCAAACTTTAAACTTTCTGATGTTCAGACAATTTACCAGTAAAATAATAATAGAATCTGGTGCATTGTAAACACACATGTATATTATCATCGTAAGTATATCAAATATTGGTGAAGATGTGGAGAAATGAACCATGTCACACTACAGGGATGGACAGGTAAATTGATTCAACTTTTCTAGAAAGCAATTTGTCATTATATATAAATGATCTTACTCTCTGTATACTCTTTGACCTAGGGATTCCAAATTTTTTTTAAAAAGATTTTATTTATTCATGAGAGACAGAGAGAGAGGCACAGACCTAGGGAAAGGGAGAAGCAGGCTCTCAGCAGGGAGCCTGATAAGGGACTTGATCCTTGACCCGGGATCAGGCGCTGAGCTGAAAGCAAATGCCCAATGGCAATCCAGGCACCCCGGGATTCCAAATTTTTATTTATTCTTCTTTTTTAAAGATTTTATTTATTTATTCATGAGAGAGAGAGAGGCAGAGGGAAAAGCAGGCTCCATGCAGGGAGCCTGAAGTGGGACTCAATCCCGGGTCTCCAGGATCACACCCTGGGCTGAAGGCAGGCGCTTAGCTGCTGAGCCACCCGGGCGTCCCCCAGGATTCCAAATTTTTAAAAGCCTTAATGAATAGTCAATTGTGAACAAAGAACTATGTATACAAAGATATTTACTGAGATAATATTGAAATTAATGAAAACTAGAAACCTCTGCGTGTCTGGAAATAACGAATTAATTAAATAAATTATTAAATATCCACTCAAAGCAGTATTCTGAGGTAGTTAAAATAAGAGTTTTCCCACAACATATTTTATTATTGGAGACCTCTCTGAAATATACTAATAAGTAAAAAAGGAGGCTATAAAACTGCACTCACCGTATGATGCCATTAATGCTCTCAAATGATGTGTAATGCATGAAAGAAAGGATGATTATATAAATGCATATTACATACATATATACATTACATTACATTACATATTACATTACATATTACATTATACATTACATAAATGCATATATGCATGCATACACATATACACATAATAAAACTGGTTATATTTGCATAGTTAAGTATACATTTAATTTATCGTCTTGGTGTTTTCCAGTAGCCTCCAAATTTTCTCAAAATACATCTTATTATTATAAGAAAAGATAACTTAAAATATAAAATATGAAAGAACAGAAAATCATAAACTGCTATCAACTATAAAAAGATAAATAGCCAACTACTTAAAACATTATTTCTTAGGTGACAGCGAAGGGTGATTATCCTTATTATTTAAGGACATCCACAAATTAATAAGAGCATCAATAAGACTCCATTTAAAAAATGGCATAAAAGAAATGAAAGAACAACTTACATAAAAAAGAAATATAAATAGCTAATTAACAAATGAAAAATTCATCTTCAACAGTACTCAAATGGCAATAAAATGTTATAATTTTATGCCTACCAAATGAACAAGATTTTTTTTTTAAGATTTTATTTATTTATTCATGAGAGACACACAGAGAGAGAGAGAGAGAGAAAGAGAGAGAGACAGAGACACAGGCAGAGGGAGGAACAGGCTCCATGCAGGGAGCCCGACATGGGACTCGATCCTGGGACTCCAGGATAACACCCTGGGCTGAATGTACTGCTAAACCGCTGAGCCACCTGGGCTGACCTGAACAAGATTTTTTATTGCAAATCTGTTTCACTGTCCTATATTCTTGAGGGAAATATGTTATTAGCAAAATATGTCAAACTTTCATATGCTTATGTTTTCTAAACTTAAACAAGCAGTAGATTCCCAGACAAAAGGAAATATATCATAATATTATGTCTATAATGCTCTTTATCCTTGTTTGAAATATTGAAAATAACACACTTGTCCTGTATTAGACGAATTGTTTTACATATTGTGGTACCTCCAGAAGATAAAATATTACATAGCTGCTAAATTTCATTTACAAGAAATTTCAAAGACATGAAATGTCATTAAATATAAAATTTATTAGACTATGTTAGGTGAGAAAAATAGACATAAAAAGAGTGGAGATAATATAAATTATATATACACAAAGGACCATTAAAGTAAATAAAGGACTGGGAGAAATTAAATGATTGGCCAATATTTTATAATAATGTAAATATTATAAATAGTGTCTGAAATACAGAACTTTCCTTTCAAAAGTAGAATGACAAGTGATTTGTCTTTTTTATTCATTTATAAATGTTTATAATTTTTTTTAAAGAATTTATTTATTCATGAAGGACACAGAGAGGCAGAGACATAGGCAGAGCCTGATGTAGGACTCGATCCCAGAATCCTGGGATCACGACCTGAGCTGAAAGCAGATGCTCAACCACTGAGCCACTCAGGCACCCCATAAATGTTTATAATTTTAATATAAATCTTAATTTTAAAAAGAATCTGCTTATCTCCTCTCTGGCCCAAATCTTTTCCTGCTAATGTGTTTACTATCTCAGTTAAAAATAGCTGATCATTGGGACACCTGGGTGGCTCAGTCAGTTAAGGGATCAACTCTTGGTTTCAGCTCAGGGCCTGATCCCATGAGAATGAGCCCCATGTCGGGCTCTGTGCTCAGTGTGGAGTCTACTTCAGATTCTCTCTCTCTCTCTCTCTCTCTCTCTCTCTCTCCCTTCAGCTCACACATACTTTCTCTCTCTCTCTCAAATACATAAATAAAATCTTAAAAAAAAAAAAAGTAGCCAGTCATCTAAGTTAGAAAGCTACAAAGTAACTAAGATTATTCCTTCTTACTCACTGGACACTTCCAGAAAATCATGACTGAATTCTATGGAGTTTCTTCCTCATGCTACTTTTCATCTCCTCCTGAGTGCTGCGTTGTCACAGCTTTAATTCTGTTGCTTTTCATCTCTCACCTGGATAATGTGAGAGCCTACTGATGAGTATTACAGATTCCATTTGTGTCTCTTCACATCCAATCTCAGTACAGCTACCCAGAGACTCAACCTGAAACAAACATCTGACCATGACCTTCAGTCACCCTCTTAAATTTCTTCAAAGATTTCCCATACATTGACAGGATCCAAGCTCTACCACTGAGCCAGCTGGGTGCCCCATCACTCTCCTCTTTATACAGAGAGGTTTATTATATCTAATGACTTTTCCAGAAAGTCTCTCTGTGTTCTAGCACCTTTTTATTTATGTCTATCAGATAATTGGCCACCTTATTCAAATTATCTATGTACATGTTATCCTCCCCTCAAGACCAGTGAGCTCTAAAGTCTAATGCATATAACCTGTGGGGGTGAGCAAGATCTTTTGAGAAGCAAAGGAAAAATAGCATCTAGAATTTAAATGAAAATTTGAAAAAAAAATGAGAAGTGTTATTCCTATTATTTTTATTTTTCACATGAATATTATGCTAAAAAATTGTTGAAAAATAAAGAAATCAACTAAATTGATCAAAAAATATCTATATTTATGATTTTTGTCATTTTTAACTTCTATGTCTAAATATTCATATAATTTAGATAATATATTTGTAGTTATATATTCTATCACACACACATATATATATATATATATGAGTGAAGTACATGCAGAAACTTTTTTTTACTGATGGGGATATATGATTTAAAATGCTTGAAGACCATTGCTCTGAAGCTTCTCAAGAGCAAGGAATACACTTTATTTATCCAGAACATCATACAGCAAAGTGTTGGGCACTTACAGATTCTATGTGAACTTTACCGAAATTAAAATTTTAGCAAACTCCTATCCACATTTATGAAGTTAGCAATGAAGTCATTAAAAATTTGGATTAAGGTGGTAAATTCTCCGTCTCATTTACTAAACCGAATGTGTATGAGAGTTAGAGGGAACTTAAAAGAGAAAAATAGAAAACAACAGAGGAAAAGGTCCATGCTAAAGTAATTTTCATGATTGCAAATGTTTTTAAATTGCAAGGAATATAAAGGTTTTTTTTTTCTTTAGGAATATAAACTTTTAACAGATGCATGCTTATAGTTTTTCAAAGGTAGCTAAAATAAAGTGTTATAGACTAGATCTATAGTGATTTATAAGAGTATACATTTTTAAAGCAAATGAAATTTTGAGGATAGCCTATGTTTGTTGATCCCAACTCTACAAGGTCAGAATTCAAAAGTCCTTTACAATTTTACAAGGAGCTGTCCAATTTATGCAGTATTGACATGCTCATGGGGATTATCTGCCAATCAATTCCAATATTAATCTCATAGAAGAACTAGAAGTCTAAACCACAGAGAGTTCGGTTCAAGTAAGTTTGATTATCTTACAGTGAATGACTTTCTTAATTTTAGTAAAATTATAGTTCCAATTTTGTATAATTCCAGGCAATAAGCATAGGAAAAACGTAAAAAAAAAAAAAAGTCAACTTTTGTATAAGGCCATGGATACATAAGTGAATGAATAAAATATTTACAAGCCATGTTTTAATTTTGTTTTCAGGGTAAAGTTGAAAGTATATATCTAAATATAACATCAGATATTGGAGAGGAATTTTTCTCATCTAATTAGTTTTTAAGAAACATTTTCTGAACATGATGAATTTGGAGATCCTTTTGGATTTTCGTTTTCTACACAATATTATAGCTCTATGTTTTTCCTGCTCTCTCCTTTATTTTAAGCAGAGCTGGTTCTAATTTAATTGTTTTTAAGTTTTTAACATCAAGCCCAAAATAAGCATCTAAAACTTAGTATTACTCTTTGAAAATTTTGTTCTATTCTAACATTTTCTGAAACAATGTTATTTTTATACCACTCATGATTACCTTTAAGAATCAAAAGAAATGAATACACAGTATGAGATAGTTCTCATATGGCCTCACATATTAGAAAAAAAATAAAACCAACAGATGGAACCTATTTCAGAACACCTAAAAAAAAATCCCTTAGTATTAAAGTTCTTTTGTTTTCCAAAATGGTTTTTCAAAACAGGATAATATGATATAGTTTGAGCACAATCAGTTAAGGAATTTTTTCAACACAGGTATGATTTCCAGTTGTCAGTACCATATAACTATTTCTTTTACACCCAGCAGAGGTGGCAGCTTTACCATTTTCTTCAATATAAAATGGAAGTGTTGGGAGAAAAAATGGCTGTAATTTTGTGCATTATTTTATCTCGAGGTATTTTCTTTTTCAGGTCTAAAGAAAGAAATATGGCCTAAGTAACAGCCCAAAATACAAAAGTGCAATTAGAATTATACACTGACTCATTCCCAAACTCTCCTTAATTATCATCACCCTCGTCTCAGACTGATTGAGGAACTATCCTGCTTTGAAATCCATTTTTTGATGCATCCTATTGCAATGGGAATCCTTTACTGGGCTCTCTCAACTCAACAATCTCATAAGGGTAAAGGGCATAACAAACTGCTAAAAGAGGCCAAGCTGCCTCATGCTCACATTGTGTGCTCTGTGTTGAAACTTCCAGAGGTTTATTGATGCAGTGGGACTAGAAAAATGAGAACAGAACCAATTTTCTCCATGGCCTTCACCCTTTCTCATAGACCACAAGATAACCGCTGTTATCAAAAGGAAACTAGAATTTTCCTCTTCTGTTTTTTGTCAAGCTAAAATAATGGGATTTCTTTTTTCTTCTCAAGGATGTTTTACTAGGTTAAATATCAATCTTAGCAGGATATGGCTTACATTTGGAACAAGCAGTGTATTTCCATTTCTTTTCCTCTATTACTGATATGTGAATAATATGAGTATTAAAATGATCTTATATTTAAATTTAAAGGTTTTACACCAACTTGACAAAAGTTAGAAAATTTTGTGTATGCAAGAACAAAATATAATTTTTTTAATATAATTTTTTATGGTTTCCAACATACCATAAAAAGTTTGTGTTGATAAAATCAATACAACATATAATAAATCCTAAATCTAGAAGAGAATGAATTCTTCTCATAAGTATAAAATTTGAGAAAAAATATAAAGAAAGAAAATAAGGCTAAAATAAAATGTGTGTACTGAAATTAATTCATCAAAGATTATGCTACTTTCTCTAGTAAAGGAAGATCTTGCTTTAAAATTAAAGAATCAGGATCACGCCTGGATGGCTCAGCTGTTGAGCGTCTGCCTTTGGATCAGGGCATGAACCCGGGTCTGGGGATCGAGTCCCACATGGGGCTCCCTGAAGGGAGTCCGCTTCTCCCTCTGTCTATGTCTCTCTGCTTCTCTCTGTGTGTCATGAATAAATAAATACAATCTTTAAAGGAAAATTAAATTAAGAATCAAAATGTGGTGTATTCCAGTAAGATGAGGGCTGAAAAAACTGGCAGCCTAAGAACTAAAGATTTATTTTGTGTAGCCATCATAGACTAACCCCCACCAGTCAAAATTGCTGAATTTCCACTACTTCCCCTTTTCTTACCTTCTGCTGTTTCACATATTTTTTTTTTGTCTCTCTGGCCCTGAAGTCGCCAGAATTTGTAACCTCAGCTTTAAAAAGTAATTGCATGTTTTCAAAAACATTGACAAGTGTGTAAAACAGATCCTCTTACATATTATTCGTAGATATGTAAATTCTTTACAATGTTTTTGAGAATATTTGTCAATATTTACCAAAACATTAATTCCTTCAACTCTTCTATCTTTTGGAAGTTATTCTACAGAAACACTCATACAGGTGCATAAAGGTTGTTCACTGATACATTGATGAAATTAAAAATTGGAAATCTTCCAAATACTTGTCAATAAGGTATTAATTTAATAAATTATAGTCAATCCATATAATGAAATATTATATAGCTCTTTAATAAAAGAATAAAGTAATTCTTTAAAAAAATTAAAAAAAAATAAAAAAAGAATAAAGTAATTCTAATAAACACTGACATGAAAAAAGAAATATTAAGTAAAAAAAGAAAGTGGAAATTTCATGTTTCTGTGAAAAAATATTTCATTAATATAATAATACAATAATATATTGCTAATATAAACCAAACTGGTATTAGTAGCTATCTCTGATGGGGTGGGTGGAATTATGATATATTTCTTGTATTCTAAACCCATATTCCTGTAATATTTAAATTAGTAGAACAGGCATATATGATACATAATAAAAATCTAAGCTATAAAATCTAAAACACCAAAACTTTCTATTAAAAAAATCAGATAAAAAATACATTTTCCTATATTTAAGAAAATGGCTATTGACAGTAAGAATAATGGTATATAATATGGTTCAAATTATAAACAATTCTTGGGTTATGTTTACTAGCCTTTTGTTACTTTTTTGTTTTCCTATTTAAATGAATAAAATGCATTTTTAGATATATAAGAAAATTGTCAAATTCTAACTCATTCTTTGATAGAGGAACACTTAAATATTTAGGAATATATTTTTCATAGACATAAGAAGAAGAACATGTTTGGAGCTTCATGAATAGTGTTATGCTGAGGATCAGGTCTATTCCAAATGCTTTAGATATCTCTTCTTCTGACTCACACTTTTTAAAAATTCTGTAATAACCTGTTTTGGAAGGAAAGGAAAGAAAAAGTGTAATCCTCCTACTGTTGAGAAGAAAAATTTGTCATCTCTGACTTAATCATGAACTAGGCAGTAAGTTACAAAGTAAACTGGGCAAAATTTAGATGCCCTGTCCTTGTAAACCACTTGGTCTACAAATGGACAGATGATTTACAGTATGACCTTCCTGTCATCAAGGATAGGATCAAGAGTGAGGCAAGCTTGCATGCAGGAGAAGGAATTTGTGTGCTAGCCTTGGAAAATTTTATGTCTGACCTGATCTCAGTGACAGGTTTATTGCCATGATGAGAGAGAATTAAAACCTTCCTGGCCTAGAGAGAAGCTTGAAAATAAAGAGGGGATCACACTCTGGAAAATGAGATCATGGCTTGGACTATTGTCATCATTATCAATAGCAAACATATACCGAGAACCCACCAGATGAAAGGCACTGAATAAAGGGTGGTGAGCCTGATGTTATAAAAGCCACATGAGAAGCTGACAGAATGATATATATTTACACAGTTGATTTACTAGTGTATTTAGTTATTGTGGACATCATCAGAATTGGTAACATTTGAACATTTCTGTCTCCGTGACACCAAGTCTCCTCCCTGGCGAAAAATGCACACAGAAGTTTGCATGTAAAATTGGAGGTTTGTTCCTCCATATATCCCTGGCTTTACTTTAAAATGAGCTTTTTAGGTTAACACTAGAGATGGAAAAGACAATCTGGATTTGAAAGCCAGGGTGTATGTACATTTGTGTGCCAATAA
The DNA here is from genome assembly GCF_053574225.1 of Canis aureus. Classification (NCBI taxonomy): domain Eukaryota; kingdom Metazoa; phylum Chordata; class Mammalia; order Carnivora; family Canidae; genus Canis; species Canis aureus. The sequence goes on along the minus strand of NC_135644.1, from coordinate 20,148,095 downwards.
TAAGCTTTCAAAATTTATTTTAATTAAATATTGACCAAATATGTCAACACAACCTTTCTGAACATTCGTCAGTTTAAATAGAAAATGTCATATATCCTAGTTGCTTGTCAAATGATTGTTGTTGTTGCCGCCTTAATGTTAGTTCGGAATACGCAGCCTCTAGGCTTAAAATGCAGATTGATTTGACCTCAAATAACTCTTATCTATTTATTATTAATCATGCTGAAATGGGTTGCTTCAAAGTGCATCTGGTATGCTTTTTATTCCTTTCCTAAGAGTCGATGACTAAAGTTTCTACAGTGTCGCCATAAATTAAAGCTGAATATACTTTTCCCACAATTCTACTCATTAAAGAACATGCCAATATCCCATGACCACAGGAAAACTATACTTTATCATTGATAGTATTGGTTCCGTCAAGTGACAAATAGATAACAACTGTCTTTAAGACTTAGGTATTTTTCTAGGTGTTTATCGACCTCACCTTTATGAAATTACTCTTAAAATTTCTGGAGTATGTAACATCAAATATGTGTCAAGCCCTTCAAATCAATATAGCTATCAGGAATGTGTATAAGATTGTTTGAACTCTGGGGCTCCCGGGTGGCTCAGTCGGTTAAGTGGCTGCCTTAGGCTCTGGTCACGATCCTGGGGTCCTGAGATCGAGCCCCGCCTCAGGCTCCCTACTCAGCGGGGAGTCTGCTTCTCCCCTTCCCTCTGCTCCTCATCCAGCTCCTACTCACACATGTGTTCTCTTGCTCTCTCTCAAATAAATGAGATCTTTAAAAAAAAAAAAAAAGATTGTTTGAGCTCTGACTCTGCCACAGAGATGCTGATACAAACAGATTCTGGCAAAATCTGCTCATCCTTCCAAAAGTGATATTTAATCATGATCCACTATAGGTACTTCTTTCACATTTGTTAGTTATTGGACACATTAGGTGTTACAGGAGAACAAGATTTTAAATTATGTTTTCGATTATACAGATGAATAAGTAATATGCATTCATATTAATTGATACGTATTAATTAAGATCTGCTGCAAGACTGTATGTCATTGCCCTGGGTACAGCTATTGTCTCCATATTGTGTGTATGACAGTCCCCAAAGGGACACTGAAAACAGGACACTTAAAGTGAACAATCGAACAGGAAGCTGCCTTCCCTCTCCTGTCTCAGTGGACCTTCCAAAAGAACTACCCACTGCAGTTCGTACATCTATTTTCGCATCGCTCTATTGTCTCTGCTGCCCAGCACGAAGATAAATCAGCTCCTTCAAATGTCAGGAAAGAAGGACAGTGGATAACCAACTTGACTGTTACTGACACATTCAACTCCATGCTGCTTTTTTTGTATTTGTGGCAAAGGGACAAAGCACGGGGGTGGAAAGTAACCACTTGCTGAGTGCCAGTGTTTTACAGATTCTGACTTGGTGAATACTGAGCCTCAGCGATTTGTTGGCCATCCAGTAAAGACATTCAGACACCGAACAACAGGGCACCCAAAGACCCGTAATGCCAGAAACTTTGCCTTGAATTTTGCAAAAGGGAGTATCTTTGGATCCTAGATATATGATGAATCATATTTATCTGCTCTCTTATATCAGTGTTGTATTATGAGTACCTGAAAGAGTTTTTGCCATCCCTATCTTCTGTCAATATTGTGTATAAAAGGGGAAAAGTTATTACTAACTTCAGCCTCACTTCATATGGATTATTAGTAATTACACAGAATGTAACACAGCCTTCAACAACCCATATAAATATATATTTATAAATATAAATATATTTATAAAAATATAAATATATATTATTCATAAATATAAATATATATTTATATAAATATATATAAATATATATATTTTTACATCTCATTTCTGGTACCTCAAAGGAGCATCATTATACTTCTTACTCGGAATTTCCTTCTCTGTGCCCTCTTGCTCTTCCTTTTCCCCACCTTCCCCTCCCCCCTTTCCATTTTCTTCTCTTATTGATCTTTGAGTTGCCTTCCTTCTGCCTTGATTACATGTATGACCCAGAGCTGCTGCTTGCCTTCCATTTTTCTTTTTGATTCGTTCAATTCAGAAAGCATTTATTATCTACCATGTGTGCAAGCACTGAGCATCGTAAGTAAAGAAGAAATAGGAAACTAGGGAGCTTTTTTCCCTTTGGCTCCTAAGGAGGGGTGAGAAAAGCAAAACTAGAACGCTTGAGGATAGAGGAAGAAGACAGAGTCAGCCTTGATCTTTAGTATTCCTAGCGAGGACCACCGCGCCAGCAGTAACCCCAGTAGTTCAGCAGTGGCTACAGTTCCTCAAAGGGGCAAAATCTTCCACTTGATGCTATAGCAGTGTCTATAAATACAAATACCCCTAAGAGAAATCTGGTTAATTAAGCTCTCCCTATTTGGGATTCCCATGGTGCATTGTTTAATTTATTTTATTATTATTATTATTATTATTATTATTATTATTATTATTATTTACCTCTTTGCCTCTAATTGTGCTATTTCCCCCAAACCAGTAGGAGAAAAGTGGGGCAGGCCATTTTGAGACTCTGGGATTCCAATTTCCAGTGATACCTTTTCCCACTCACTAGCATTCTCTCTTCTTTGGAGATCATATTAGCTGCCTCTACTTTTCCATATTCTTCATAAAGTCATTATCTTGTGTTCTCTACCACTTACTCACTGGCCACACTTCCATTCTACCTGTTTCCCTATAACTCTAAGAAAGGAGGAACATGTCCAGTCTTTCATTATTTCCAGGTAACTTTAAGAACCATTTTTCTGGAATTGCTTTTGAAATGGATCATTGCCTTTTTCAATGGCATTCCTCCTTAGCATCTTGGCTTGACATTTCTTCCGTGCTTTTCATAATAGTCTCCAGGAATAGAAACAGATATTCTATTCCTTTGCTTCAGTTGAAGTGTCCCTTTCCCCTTAATTAAATAATAATGAAATGGCTTCTCTTTACTCTGAGTCTTGACATATTTTCTGGAATGTGACAATACATTTGTGAATACTATTTTAGGGATATACTCCTCATTTATGAAGGATCTAGCATCTGTCACCATTGCTAAGTACCTGCCTTAGCAAATTCTCAAATAGCAAAACCTGCTATGGGTAACATTTCTAGCACTTCTTACTTTAAAATCACCCCAAATATATTTAGGATTTTCCCCACATTTGTTAAAGAACTATTCTTTTTTTTTTTTTTTTTTAAGATTTATTTATTTATTTATTCAGAGAGAGCGAAAGAGAGGCAGAGACACAGGCAGAGAGAGAAGCAGGCTGTACGCAGGGAGTCTGACGTGGGACTCGATCCCGGGTCTCCAGGATCACACCCCGGGCTGCAGGCGGCGCTAAGCCGCTGCGCCACCAGGGCTGCCCAAGAACTATTCTTCACGATGGACTACAGCAAACATGAGCTATCATAGGATAGCAGGTTGAGAAAGTAAAATGTTATTTAAGCATCCATGATAGGCTTAAGTTTTCTTTGAGTCTTACTCTTTTTCTTTAAAATTCATGCAACTCTCTGTATTCAGCTTCATGGCATACTTACATGTATTATAACACAATGGGATGTTTTGATTGCTTAAAGCATTTTCTCCAAAATGTTTTCAGTAAAACCAAAAGATCAATATGCCCTGTTTTTACTCTGTGGTTTCATATTATGTCCAACTTGCCTCACTTGATAGGCAGCGAAAGACAAGAATTTGCTTTTTCCTTCATCCTGCTCAACTAGGATAGAATTTTTGTAGCTAACCTACTTGATTTTCTTCCAGTCATGTACTTTTTCCCTCACTCTTAAGTAAACTGACATTTCTCCTGACATTATATAAAAGCCTCACCTATTTGTCCAATATGTAATTATTTTTCCCAATACTTATATATTTTTAGCATTTTTTATAGCTGTTTCTAGATGTCTTTGATTAAGAACTCCAAGGGGACAAATGCTTTGTTCTTTTCTATAATTTACGTTGTGACCTGCACAGCTAATGTGTAACAGGATGTTTAATAAAGGCATCTTGATGATGATTTTAAAATTTATTTTCCACAGCTTTCTTTATATAACCTTCTTGCTTGAACTAACGTGGATTTATATTGCACTGCAGGTGATTCCGTGTCAGAGACATGGTTAACAATAAGAAAGAAGTAGGCAATAACAGCAGCAATTGTTGATATCAAAATGGCATACATTTTTAAAATTAATATGTAAGAGATTTTATTTTTATTTGAGACTAGTTCTTGGCTGAGGATGTCTGTTAGTGACTATTTTTGGGACAAATTATAAAAATACTCTCTTGACTTAAAACCAAAGGTGCTAGAGATCAGAATAAATCTGCAGGTGAAGCCTCATCCTTGAACTAGAGAGATCTCCAGAGTTGTTGGTAATATGCCAATAAACCCAAAAGATGAAATGCCAGATGTAATTGACCTATAGTCCATCCCCAATAAAACAACATGAAATTACAATCTTCTGCAGCCCAAACCTCTAACCTATTACTATTCCTGGAGAGAAGAGTGCACTGTTTCACTGAAGCAAGGTGTCGGCAGGCAACCAGAGCTCCTTCTCTTTTTGCTCTAAAATGCATTGACTAGGCTGTTGAACTTGTTTATATTATTTGCTTCAGTGGCTTGCCTTGGCAAATTACTCCCTGTCTTTATTGTTAAATTCAGTGTTCTGGTTGTGTTTTAATTTTAGTTTGTAGCCTAGTGTTTAACGTTTCCACTAGTGTAAACAATATTGGATAAGTTAATATTCTCTCTGAGATAGAAGTTCATAAATTTTATCTGGTCCTCTATTTGGAAGTCTTTTACTCAATACGCCTTTATTTTTTGCATTTAAAAGTATCTTAATTTTATGGGAACCATAATTAATACCTATAATTTTATCCTCTGCTCTGCTGCTAGGCAAGACATTCTCTTCCTTATCTTCTTTGAATGCTTAATGGTGAAGTCAGTTTCTCCCTACTGTTCTTTACTCACTAAGCTCTAGAGACATACAGACTTCCCCCTCTATTTCACAAGACACCTCATTGATCTTTCCAGTTTTATTGTACCAGTTCTTTGTTTTCCACAGGAATCCCTGCTGGCTTGTACCTACAGGATTCTTGCTATATTCTGAATTACCTCATTAGTCTAAATCTCTAAACCTGAACTCTGAGTTCTGTAACTCAGAGGGAGAACTTAGCTGCCCGGTCCTGACTAGAAGAGACAGTCCATTTTCTGGGCGCGGTAGTTTGATAGTCCTTCTGTATTTTTCTTTAACATGGTTTCTAGATATTTGTGTAATTTATACATCTAGAAATAGCATCCCAGGAACATTTTGCATATATTTTAAAAAGTCAAATATTTTTATATGGCAGGGTTTTCTCTGAAAGTGCACCTTTCCAAAAAAACTGTCAGATAACAACATCATATATTACCCTGACTTCTTGAATTTGGAGTATTTAATATTCCATCGATCAACTTCTTTTGCTTGAATACCAGCTGAACAGTCAGTTGCTGTTCAGAGTTCAAATTCTAGTCCAATCCGTAATCTGGAGCTTCTGGCCTCTCTCTACCCCATGGCCTGGTAGGTAATCACATGCTTTCTACCACTTGGATTTTTTAGACAGTGAGAAAGGACTGTGGGGTTCTTTTATTTATTGTGTTACTCACTATTGGAGACTGTAGTTTATGAAGGAAAAATCCTTTTGCTTTGTTCTCTACCCAATGGCTTTTCACATAGCTTCTAGAAATTGGGCTCTCGTGACTGATGAGCATTATAGAGATTGTCCTAAGGCCTCTCTCCTTTGTCTTTAGCGTCTTCAACCTAACTTTAAAATTGGAGGTCTGCCTACCATATAATGGGTGGTACCTTCCTCTGAAATTTTCTGCTCATTTTTTTCTTTCTTTTTTTTTTTCTGCTCATTTTATAGCACAGATTCTTCTCACACATCTAGAGCACTGCAGGGCATCCAGCCCCACTGACACATACCATGAGATACAAAGATGAATTAGGTCATCTATGCCTACAGAAACCATGGATATGGACACAATAGCTACCGAGCTCACACATGGCCGTGACAAATGTCATGCCCCTCTTTCTACTCTAAGTACATAAGTCATAACCTAAGCTGTTGTTTCCATTCCTCCATTGTGTACTCCATGCAGGGACAAATGTCCATAAACCTCAGGTTTAGGGTAAATGCTCACATTTGCCAAACTAGTGGGGTAGACAGTCAATTAATTCCTTTCACAGATTTTTTTTTTCAAGATGTTTATATAGTATCAGAAAATCAAGTCACATAGGTACAGGACAAAACTGTCTTCTTACCACTGAGGAAACTTGGACTATGTGGGGTCAAGTGATTTGTCCAAAGTCTTGGCCAGGTCTAGAACCTGGAAATCTGTTTCCTACTATAGTGTCCTTGCAGGCAGTTTTGAAATCTAGCTATCACAGCCTTGGAGCAGTGGTTAAAATTGTCAAAGACTATTTTTCAAATTGCTCATTCTCTTCTAGAACTTTTAATACTTCACCCTAACACTTCTGACATTCTACTCCCTCCTTTGGAAAATTAGTTTGCTTATTTCAGAGTATCCCTGATGGGATTATTCTGTGTGAGTGAATGGCATGAAAAAACTAGACGTGTTGAAAACCAGGCCTTTGAGAATCAGATGAACTTTCTTAACAACAACAACAACAACAACAAAACCCCACACCCCAAAATGTTTATATATGATTTCCTAGAACTCATGAAATTCTTAAAACTCATTATTACTACTTGGTACTGATGCTGTCAGCATTTGTGAAAAAAAAATATGATACATGCTGTGAAATAAATATATTGATACACGATAGATATGTGTATGTATATAAACATCTTATATTTAAACCAAAAGACTCAAACAATTTATAGTGTAACATTAGTTGCTTTTTTCAGTTGTCAGTATATTATGAACCTTTTTTCATATCAGCAAATATTCAGTGATCTCACAATTTTAATGGCTGAGTTATATCACCCTGTATGGGTATATCATATTATACTATATACTAAGACATATACTATGTTCTAAACCATGAGGTTGTTTATAGTTTCCCACTATTCCTAATGAACCTTTTAAATCTTTGAATACATATAGGATTGTTTTCTGTGCATAAATTCCTAGAAATGAATTTTAAGACTTTTGATAAGCAATATCAAATCAATGGACATTTATCTTACATAGTTCTAATTGCAAATGATTGTGACAACCTCTCTTAGTAATAGACTATTATGTTGGAATAGACATGATTATTTAGAGTAGTCATACCTATTAAGATCTCTGGTGGTAAGTTTTTATGGAGTATTCAAAAGTAAATCTGAATGATAGTTTTCTGAATTTATCAGGAATCTGTGCTTTAATATGTAGCAGTGGACTCTCAAACTCCTCCGAATCAGATTGAACAACCAGTGGGCTCTTATTAGTAGTTGAGATATGTTGTGTGGCTGTGTCCTTTCCTGAATAGGCTGAGGGGACAGATATCTGGCTTCTTGGAATGGCTGAAACATCAACTGAGGCCTTAGGATTTTCTTCTACCTGAACCAGACCAGGCTATCTCATCTATCTTCCCTAACTATGCCAGACATCTACCTAGACTGCAAAGCTCCAGCAGCTCTTGTCCCTAAGTTCTTTCTATTTTTTTTTAAAGATTTTATTTATTTATTCATGAGAGACACACAGAGAGAGGCAGAGACACAGGCAGAGGGAGAAGCAGGCTCCATGCAGGGAGCCCAACGTGGGATTTGATCTCAGGACTCTAGGATCATGCCCTGGGCCAAAGGCAGGTGCTAAATCACTGAGCCACCCAGGCATCCCCCTAAGTTATTTCTAGATTCTTTAGATTCTTATATTTGTTAGCCTTTCGTTAATGAAATGTATATCTAATTGGTCAGTTTTTTTTAATTAATAGAATAAAACGCTTGTCACAAGAGGCCTGCAACTTAAATTATACTTAACTAGTAAAGATAGAAATAAAAATTAGTTGAAATGATTTACCTAAAATCTTGTGAACATTTAAATTATATATTTTTTTAAGATTTTTTTTTAAATTCCTGAGAGACACAGAGAGAGAGAGAGAGAGAGAGAGGCAGAGACACAGGCAGAGAAAGAAAGAAGCAGGCTTCACGTAGGGAGCCCGATGTGGGACTTGATCCCAGGACTCCAGGCCCACACCCTGGGCCGAAGGCAGGTGCTAAACCGCTGAGCCACCCAGGGATCCCCTTAAATTATATTTTAAACAGAATTTGAAACTGGATGTGCAATTATTATTATTATTATTATTTTTAGTAGACTCTACACCCAGTGTGAGGCTTGAACTCATGACCCCAAGATCAAGAGTCATGTGTTCTCCCAACTGAACCAGCCAGTCACCCCTGAATATGCAATTATTACCACATTTTCAGTATCATCTAGTTCTAAATTAAAAAGGTTAAGTATATTATTTTCTGTTAATTAAAAAAAAAAAAAGCTGATTTACCCAGAGGAAGGACAGACTTCTCAGTCATTGAAATCAGTTATTTTCATTCTATTCAGGATTGTGTTGATTCCTCTAATGAAGGTAGAAGTTGATCAAAATAGTAGGATTTAGCTTATTTTAAACCTGCAATTACATCAGTGATTTTAAATCATACATTCAATAAATACTCATGAAGCTTCTACTATGTGCAAAGTCTTATTCTAGGGCCTTGAACACATCAATGAATAGAAGAGATCGAAATACCTGCCTTCCAGGAGTTTATTTTCCAGTGAAAGAGGACAGAAATTAGAAACTCTATAAAATTATGTTATATTTCTATATTATATATACATATTGTGTATCATATAAAATATCATGTACACATATTATATAAAAACATGTAGAAAGTGATATGAAAAAAAGAAAAACAGAACTGGGGAAATGGGATCTGAAATACAGAGTGGGAGGCAGATTGTAAATTTAGGCTTTACCGAAAGGGGAAAAAAGGAAAGAAGTGGTGGCCCAGGCTTACCTGGGACGTTAGTGTTCCAGGCAGAGGGGACAGCCGGAATGGAGGCCCTTGGTGGGAGGAAGCTCTCATGACCACAGTACAGCAGGGAGGCTATAAGTGGCTCAGGTGATGAAGACTGAGTAAAGGAAGAGTTGTAGGTGGGAGAGTCAGAGGAGTGGAAGGGCTTTGTTTATAGAGGCTCTTTTGGCTAATAAAAGACCTTATTACTCTGAGTAAAAGAGAGAGCCCTTGAAGGGTTTTGAGAAGAGTGTGGCATCATCTGACTCAGAGTTTTGAAAGGATCCACGAGGCTGCCATGTTAAAAAATTTACTGCCCAAGAGAAAAAAAGGCAAAACATGGAGACCTTTCAGGAGGCTTAGGCTGGGTGAAAGCTGTGGAGGCACTCAAAAAAATAGGGTCTAAATTCTGGTTCTGTTTTGAAGATAGTTCCAATGGGGTTTATTGACAGTTTTCATGTGCTAGAATAGGAGAAGAAATCAAAATAATGGAGCAACTGGGAGTCAAATATGATCAGTAGACATAGAGAAGGTGACAGCAGGATTGAGCAGAAAATCAGAAGTTCAGGTGAGAACATAATAAGTTTAAAATTATTGGCATCCAGGGTGCCAGGGTGGTTCAGAGAGTTAAATGTTAGACTCTTGATTTTGACTCAGGCCATGATTTCAGGGCCACGCACTAGATGTGGAGCCTGCTTGGGATTCTCTCTCCTTCTCCTTCTGCCTCTCCCACTGGTCTCTAAATAAATAAATAAATAAGTTATACATTGAAGTGGAGATATTGAGAGGGGCAGCTAAATATCAGGCATGGAGTTCAGAACAGTCTTGACAAGGACACCAAGTGGTTCAGCAGTTGGGCATCTGCCTTTGACTCAGGGCATGATCCTGGGGTCCTGGAATTGAGTCCCACGTCGGGCAAGCCTGCTTCTCCCTCTGCCTCTGTCTCTGCCTCTCTCTCTCATGAATAAATAAATAAAAAAAATATTTTTTAAAGAAGTTTAAAAAAAGAACAATCTTTATAGAACATACAGGTTTGGGAGTCTTCAGACTATAGGTGATAGGTAAAACCATGAGGCAGCACGAGATCACAAAGGCAGTAAATATAAATTAAAACAAGAGCCAAGTCTTGAAATCTGACCCTCTCCAATTTAATTAAGATTTGGGAGAGGAGAGCAGTACCACCAGAGGAAACTGAGAAAGACTAACCAGTAAAGTAGGATTGTAACCCCAAAGATGTGGCTCCATGGGTCACAAGTGAAGAATGTGCATCAATGAGAAGGGAATGATTGGTTCTGTCAGTTGCTTCTGATGGGTCAAGCAAAAGGCAGATTGAGAATTAGCCATTGTGCTTAATTAACACCATGGAGACCACTGATGGCCTTGATGAGAGCAGTTTTATTTAGTGTACTGGTGAGATTAAAGTCTGATTTAGGGAGGTTTAAGAGAGAATGGGTAAAGAAGATTTAGTGTGCATAGATAATTATTTCAAGGAGTTTCTCCACAAAAGGGAGCAAAGAAAGCAACAGTAACCAGAGGGGAGATGGCATCAGGAGAAGGTTGTTATTTTTTTAATCAAAGAGATAACAGCATATTTATAGGAAAATAATCCAACGGAGAGTGAGGGATTAATGACATGGGAAAAGGAAAGAATTACTGCTTCAGTGTCCTTGACCAAGCAAGATGGGATGGGATCTAGTGCATAGAGAAAAGGAAGATAGTGGAGAGATTTTTAAATATACTTTGACCCTATATAATGTCAAGGGGTCATTTTAAAAATAGTTCAAGGAGTCCGAGATTCAGAGTGGAGGTTGGGAGCGCATTGATAGGTGTCTGGGGTTGTTGTCACTTTTTTTCCATGTTATTAATTTTTTAGCTCTTAAACAGTGGCCATGAGGATAGCAGCCAAATATATTTGATCTACTCTGTGTGTCTGGTGCCTCACATGGATCCTGGCACATTAAATAGGTATTTAATAAATATTTACCAATTGGCTGATTAGATGAAGGAGATATTTTATTTTCTTCTCCTTTACTTGTATTTCTTAAAATTAACTTAACATTTATTGCTTTTTAAATTAAAGAATGAACATTATTAATCTTTTTTTTTCTAAAAAACGTTATTTATTTACTCATGAGAGACACAGAGAGAGAAGCAGAGACCCAGGCAGAGGGAGAAGCAGGCTCCATGCAGGGAGCCCGACGTGGGACTCGATCAGGGGCCTCCAGGATCACGCCGTGGGCTGAAGGCAGGCACTCAACCACTGAGTCACCCAGATGCCCCAAGAATGAACATTATTAATCTTAAAGAGATTCCTGGATTCAGGAATCTATGATTGATGATTTCAAGTGAAGTACAACATTTGAAACAGTCTACCTTGGGTGATTGCTAAATACTGTGTAATTTTGAACCAAAATTAAAGAATTTATTTATTCATGAGAGACACAGAGAGAGAGAGAGAGACAGAGACACAAGCAGAGGGAGAAGCAGGCCCCCTGCAGGGAGCCCAATGTGGGACTCAATCCCAGGACCCCAGGATCACACCCTGGTCTGAAGGCAGATGCTCAACCGCTGAGCCACCGAGGCATCCTTGTGAACTAAAATAATGTGCACTGGATGCCAATAATTTGGTAAAGTTTCACATTTATCTAGTAAAATATGAAAACAAGCTCCATTTTACAGATGAGGGAAACTGAGGCTCACAGATATTAAGTAACTTGTCTGAAACCACAATGAGAAGTGAAAGACCTGGACCCATTCTGGATCCGTCTGACTCTCCGCTCCTTTCACAAAGCTGTCTGTTGCAATGCCAGCACCCTGCACAAAAATCTTACCCAAATGCCCGGTGCAAAGCTTTCTTCAAATCAGACTCCTTCTGAGCTGTTTCTTCACCACAAAAATTCAGAACTGCCTTCTATTAGCCTCTTAGGATGTCTAGAAGCACATTTGAATGAGGTCAGATTGTCCCCCAACAACATAATGTACAGCCAGGATGTGTTTGATGGTAGATACCTATCTAGTACCCAAGGGGTGGTGCGGGGAGAGACGCCCCTTCCCATATTGAAAGCCATCCTAATCTGGGACCCTAGAAAACTACAAAGCAGAAAGTGAATTACTTGTGCTTTTTTCAAAAGTGGAATGCCAACTGACTGAGGGAAAAGTAGAGAACTTAAGTCAACGTTAGCTGTGTTCGGATCTTTTAAGAACTTGTGGTGCATTAGTAAGCGTTGTAAAAATCTTTTCAAACAACATGAAATCTACTAAGCAAAAGGTGAACGCTTCCTCCGTATCTCCCTCTGATTTACCCCCCTCATAACTGATAAGCACAGTCCACACAAGCCAGGTGTCCTCTGAAGCCTTTTTCTGTATACAGTAAAAAACCCAGTATCTTAGTGTTTTCTTCTTTGGAATCTACCGATGACCCACATTCATGTTAACACTTGCAGAGTATTTCACACTGCGAATGTGTCATTACTCATGCAACTATTTCTATATGGAAGGACATTTGAGAGTCTCTTCAGAGTTTCACTATTGCGGATAGTGCTGCAACAGCATCTATGTATTTCCAAAGAATATGTTCCTAGACATAAAATTACTAATCGAAAGTTTTGGCCATTTGAAAATTTTGACAAATTATGCCAAATTGCGGAACAAAAGAACTGTGTCCTCAACAATGTAGGCAGAAGCCTGCTATCAAAGCCCTTTGCCAACACTGGATATTATCAGTCTTAAAATCTGCCAATCTGGGGTGTGTGTGTGTGTGTGCGTGTGTGCGCGCGCGCGCGTGTGTGTTTTATTGGTGTCTGAGGTTTGTTGTTGTTGTTTTGGGTGCCTGGATTTTAATTTGCAGTTTTCTGATTATTGGAGAAGATGAGCATCCTTTCATATATGTATTGGCAGTTGGTATTTCTTTTCTCTGTGAGGTACCTGAATAGAATTCAAAATATGCTCAGCTTCTCAAAGATTTCTCCTTTTAGTTTTTACTGAAATATTACAGAGGGTACCTGAATTTCACCCAGAAAATAATAGTGTATATGTCCAGGTCGTTATTTTCAAAACACAAAGTATTTATTTTCGTGGAATCTTTTCTTGACTATAAAAGTAAGTTGCAAAAGATCCAGGTGTGTAGAAAACTATTAAAAAAAAAACTATTAAGAAACCATTAAGAAAAATGTTAAAACCACGTACAATAACAACATGGGTAGCCACTAGTAACATTTGGGTTAAGATATATATGTGGTTAATGTGGTTTTATAATACACCATTTTACAAAAGTGACAAAAGATTACACATTTTGAAACCTGCAGTATTATTTTAAATTTTAAAATTTTATTTTGCTTTTATTGTGAAAATAATGCACACTCATGGTAAAGCATGCAAATACACAGAGAAGTGTGCTGTGGAACTCAGAAGTTTCTGCGGCACCCTGCCCTGGTGATTTTTTGGTTTATTAAATTACTTCCTTAAAACCTGCCTTATTATTTTGGCATTCAGACCCATATGGAAAGCCTACTTAAATAAGAGTGAGGTAGAAATTCCCTCAAAATATGCACTGACAATAACTAATCCAGAATTTTGCTTTCCCTGAAGTGGCATACATAGCCTTGGGGTTTGAAGACATGATCGGAGTCCCATTTCTGCCATTTAAAACATTAAAAACTGCTTCATTCCTTCTTGGTTGTAAAATGAGATTAGTAACACATACTTCTCCAAGATATTCTGTGAATTAAATGACAATACTGCCTGACACATGGGAAAGTGCCCAATAAATTTGATTTGACTTTGAATTATCCAAACTACTCTATATAACTGTATTTATCTTATAACTAGATTTATACAGGAAATGATGTTATTTTCACCTCATTTATTCATAACCCAAAGTCTGTCTTATCACAAAGATGCCAGAGAAGATTTCTTTTTAAGTACTGTGTCATAAAACTTAAGAGCTTCACCAGGTCATAACATTTATTATTTTCAAGCAAAGGGAGTCTAAACTGTTTGAAATCATTTACGTCCTCAAAATTAAGAGATACATAAATATGAACAAGCACATAAAACCTACAAGTAGTCCCTGGTTTTGTTGTTCTTGTTTTTATTGACATGAGAGTGATATATTTAATCATGATATCTTAATATTTCTGTGAAGAATCTATTGTGGACAGGAGTAGTCTCTAAATAAATGGTTTAGCCAGAATGATGCCAACAATTAATATAATCCATATCTGTGGCATTTTTCAGAACTACTCCTTTAGGAAATTCTGGTCCAGTCTAAATAAAATGAGAATTAGCTTTTAAAAATATTTTCCCACTACTTACTTTCCTATCCTTTTAACTTTTTAAAAATTGTTTTACTGAGGTAATGTCTATGATTTTTTTTTTTTTTTTTTTTGGTAAGTTGTAAAAAGACTTTTATGGCTTACTTAAGGGAAACACTTCTGCATTCTGGATTTTTTTGAATCTAGCTACTTAATCTAATCTTAGTTATATTGAGGTTGCCTGAAAGGCCTTGAAGGAATAATTTTGAGCTGGTGTTTCCTATTGTAAAGATATTTCTATTTATAATCTGCGCTAATAGAGACTGCATTGTTATGAAGTCTCCATCTTAGAACCCTACTAAATCTGATAAGGACGAGACATGGTTGTCATTTTTTTTCAGCGTGAAAATATGATATTGTTTCCAAGACTCAAAACTAAAATCTATTCATTTAATTGGGAGAGTTGGAAGTCAAGGTAATAAATGTGAATTTATACTTGTGTGACCAATTTGAAAGTTTATATCTACATCTACTAACCTAAGGTAACAGCAATTGCTGCTTATGAAACTAGGCTAATAGAGAACTTGGCCTCTCTAACATTGATAGTGCTGGGGTTCAGTCAATTCTTTACTTAAAAAATATACCCTAGCTACTTACTCAACCTTAATTTAAGCTTAACTGTGGTCCTCTCAGCTACATAAACATTATTGTTCTCAATGAGCTGTTACATTTTTCTTCTGTGTTATTCCATGTAAATCTTCACAAAATTTCTCAAAGACCCATCTCTTTACTAGCACTCAATTTGGGAAGAATCGAAGGGGTGGGGAATATGATACGATCTAGCATGACAATGCTAGATAGAGACCCTATTTTTCTTTATCCATTAAAACCCCTACAAGGCCACAAAGGCTCTAGAGTACAATGAAGATTCATTGTTATGGCCGCCTGAAGGAGCTTTCAGTTTTTCTGTAGTCCATATGGTACAGATGATGTGTCTTTCCACGTTTGTATTGATGTCTAGAGATAATCATCAAAATGACCTTGGAAATGTGCAGAGGAAAAAAAAAATCAGCCCAGCCCATGGTTATCCTATATAGTCTGTGGCTCCTCACTGAAGTATTCTAACATTTTAGAGTGGGAAACATAATCAAATATTTAACAATAAAATTGTTATTACATGTGTAAGACCATGAGTATTCTAAGATCTGGCCAAATAACCTTAGCCTTAGCAAAGAATTCTACATGTAGTAAGATATAAACATTTTTCCCAGACTATGCTGATCCTTGTTAATGATTTGAGGGCAAAAACAAGGACATTAATAAAAAAAAAACTACCAAATTTTCAAATGTCACTGGAAATGCATGAACAAAAACAGAAAAGAGAAAGGAAGAAATGCAGGCCAACTGAAAGAAGGCAAAATGTTATTCTGATATTGTAGAATGCTACTGTAAATAAGACCCTGTTTTAGAGAGCAATTTACTATATCAGTGAGCCTGTGGATGAATTATGATGTGGTCCTGTGGGAGAAGGAAAATCAAGGGGAACAGAGTGGACAATTTATTTTGAGTAGAGTGGGGATGGTATTAACAGCTCAATTAAGTGCCAGCAGTTTAGAATTAGCTAAGAGTCATTGTCTTCCTGGGACAGATAAATTCTAGCTGATATAACTTGTTTTATGTTTCACATAAATGTGAACTAAAATGTGCTTACATTGTTCTGTTGATAACAGAACAAACCAAAAAAAAGGCTTCATCTGCCGAGTAGAAATGAAGACTCATCCACCCTTGTTTCCTAGCTCACTGTCAAGGCACAAATTCTTTTATGTTTCTGCACTTAGATTAATGTAGATGCATTTTGATGGGAGAAATTTGGCCCAGTCTATTCTGAATCTCCCCCATTCTTACCTGTCCTACTTTCTCCCTCCAGCACTTGTTCCCTGGTGGACTGTCTTAGGAGGCCACCATCACTCTGTAGGTAAATAAGGTTTTTTCATCATTTGTTCTGCACTGGGTTCAGGGCTCTGACAAGAGCAGAGGTCAGCTTTTCCTCAAACACAGGTTTTTTTTTTTTTTTGCATTTTTACTATTCTCACATCATCTTACTTGTTCCACCTCACCTCCTGAAGACTTATTTTCCTTTACCTCTAAAGTCACTCTTTCAGGTCTACCTTCTTTTGACATTCTCCATCATTTGTTTTCAGAGCTAGATAGCTTTTACAGTCCCTTCCTGGGCTACCACTCTGTGATTCCAGATCTGCCTGAGACTAAACATAATCCCAAGGTCATTCCCACAGGGAGTGTTAAAGCTCTTGTTTCACACTTATTGGATCAAGCTAATACCCCTGGAATTGGGGAAAAAGTGGAGTCAGTTCAGCTCCACTCCGAGACCTAGGATAGACATACTGTTACGCGTTGTCTCCACCCAGTACAAACTCTATAAAAGAATATTGAAACAGACATTTTGAAAGATCCCACCAAGAGAAAATGAAGTATCCTTCACACCTTATTTCCATAGTGCCTTGTTTATTCCCACCCCCCCCCCAAATCTTTTAGTCTCCTCCAATACCCAAGAGGATAGTGGGAACTCCTGCTGTCTCTCTGTTTGCCCCTCATCTTTCTCCTTCTCTGTTGTCCCTAAGTGCTAAATCACAAGAGGAGATGGGGAAATTACACATTAAAAACTCTCCTGTGTACCCAGCAATGGCAGAAGTCAGTTTCAAAAGCCCCTGCAGATCTTGATAATAACTATTTCTTTCTAATTCTAGCTGTTCGTTGTTAAAATAGAAAGCCAGGAGCAGAACAAAGTCATATTTCCAGAGGAATCTAACTGGTAGCACTTCGTAACAAAGTAGAAATTATGCTTACTAAAGTGCTGGTTTATAAACTATGACTATATCATAAAATCCTGGGTTACCTCTTTGGATCCACTAGTAAAACAGGAAAATGTAGATAATTCCAAAAAGATTAGCTCAGAACTCCCTACACATTTAAGCTATAATGTCAACCTGTCTTCAAATGAGCCAGATACAGCGAAGGAAATCTTCAAGAGTATTTTAACAGTCACAGAAATTCGATAAATACAAAAAAAAAATATGAAAAAGCAATCATGTTTATTTCCAGTAAAGAGTCTAGCTTATTAATTCTCATGACATGATGATAAATCAATAAGAGAGCCTCCGTCCTCGGTTTATGAAGACTTTATAAAGAATACTGGCCTCCAAAATATGGAAAATTCACTCTACTGGGAAAGCTAGTGTTCTCATGTAAAATCTCTGATCACTTTCATTTATAAGCATGTCGAGCAGGGTCACTCAAGGAAAATTTAATTAAAAGAGAAAAAGGCTATTAGTTTGTCTAAATAGGGAAACCGTAATTACGTGGAATTCCTTGTTAATATAAGATGATACACTGTAATAGCCTCATCACAGGAATTCCACTTCTTGGTGCTCTGCTTCTTGGTGCTCCTCAAGCCCACCCCTACTACAGACCCCTGCAGCCATCTAGATCAGTAATCTGGTTAGGAAACCAAACAGTAGTTGCAACACAGAGCTCATCCTGACAGTATTAAGGTGAGTCATGCTTTGGTGTTGACAACATAGTTGTCAGCTATGGACAAGATGGGATAATACAAGGTGGTATTTATTGAGTTCACATGGATTGGTTACTCTGTTAATTGCTTAATATTCATATCTCCTGTAATCTGCAGCAACCTGAAAGGTACAGACTATCATTACCTTCCTATACAGTTATTTACAGGCCCCATATCACTCCCTCCTTCCCTGAAGATTGTAGCACTTGTCTCACCAATACTCTCCCTAACACCACACCTTCGTAATTTTCGGATTATATGAATATCCGTGTAGATGATATCCAGTAGTAGCTTTATGACTACCTTCTCCAATAGTGTTCTCTTTTACTTTCCTTCTGTGTACAAACCATACAACTTTTTATCATCAATAATTGCAGTCCTTTCATGATCTCAATCTTAAGGAGCCCATTCTCCAACCACTAATTCTTATCTTTCTAGCTCCTTCCCTCTAGTAATCTGATTCTTTTAAAAAAAAAAAAAAGATTTTATTTATTTATTCATGAGAGACACACACACAGAGAGAGAGACAGAGACACAAGCAGAGGGAGAAGCAGACTCCATGCAGGGAGCCCAACACAGGACTCGACCCCAGGTCTCCAGGATCACACCCTAGGCTGAAGGCGGCACTAAACCTCTGAGCCACCTGGGCTGCTCTAGTAATCTGATTCTTATAATTCTTCAGCCTCATTAGGACCTATAATGCATTGATCCTACCACCTTTCCATTCATATCTTCCTGAAATAAATGAGATTCCGTGGTCCATGATTGTAATTGCTTTCTTTAATTTACCCCTGACTCCCTACCTCTTTTGCTGGCATGATCCCAGCCTAGGTTCATACTCTGCCTATTTCATACCTATTTCTAGCTGAACATGGCTGGGAAAAAATGTGCAACTATTTATTAAAATATTTAAATTAATAACTGCCAATTCAACTGAGCTGTGTTGGTAGCCACCAATCCTATCTTATTTTCCAGATCCACCCAGTTCTTTCCAGATTCTCTCTTCTTACAACAAAACTTTAACACTATCCCCACCATCTTCAAGATCAGCTTATGATCTTATTTTCTCTTTCACTGGAAAAAGAAGAGAACTTTCTTAGGTTCTCTCCTGGCCTACCCATATCTCTACTTTCTATTTGTCATTATGGATGAACTGTTGATGTTTCTATTTAAGACCAGATGCTCAGCTTGTGTACTGGATCTCATTCCTTGTCGCTTACTCAAATATATTTCTCCACTAGATACCCTCTCTACTATATATATTATCAGTATCTCCCTCTTCTATATCATCTCTATCAGCATATATTTTTTCCTTAAAAGTATCTTTTCTCCTACATTAGCTTCCACTAACTTCCTCATTTCTATCTACTCACTTAGTAAAACATCTTGAAAGAGCTGTTTGCATTCTCTGGTCAGGCAATGCCCCTACTGCTTTATCAAAACTGCTTGTCAAGGTCACATTGTTTTCCATGTTTCTAAATCTAATTGTAAATTCACAGTCTTCCACTTACTTGACCTATCAGTAGCCTTTGAGAGAAAGGATCACTCCCTCCTTCACCTAACTCCCCACCTTTTTAAAACCTTCTTTACTTTGCTGTCAGAAAAATCACACTTTCCTGGTTTCCTCTTACCTGGTTTGCTGTCTCTTCGCAGTTTCCTTTGCTGGTTCTTCCTCATTTCCTCAGTCACTGCACATTGGCGTGCACAGGTCTTAGTCCTCAGACTGCCTCTCTGCTCTGTTTATGGTCTGGAGGCTTTAAATATTTGCTCAATGGAAAATTTTTATCTTTAGCTAGAATCCTTCTATGGACTTCATCTCATATGAATAGTTAGATAGAGCTACCTATTTGACTTCTCCACCTGAATATATAGTAGGCATCTCAAAGTTAATTTGGCTGAACCTGAACTCCTGTTCTTACCCATCCTTTGGAAAACTTTTGCAGGCTTTCCCAGCACAAAGTGCTAACACCCTCCTTGAAACTACACAAGTGAGAATCCTTGGAGTCGGGTTGTCTCCTCTCTTTTCTCCCACTCAATATCCAGCAAATCCTTTTGATTCTACTCTAAAATATATTCATAACAAACCATTGTTTGACCATCTTCACCTGATCCAAGACACCATCATCTTTCATCCAGATTAGAGTAGCAGACTCCTAACTTGTCCTTCTTTGAACCCCTGCTCTGCTACAGTGTATTTTCAACACCACAGCCAAAATCATCTTTGACCTTAATCAGATCATTCATTCCTCTGCTCAAGATCCTCCAGTGACTCTTTATTTCACATGGAATAAAAATCAAAGTCCTTAGCATAGGCTACGAGTGATAGCACCGTCTCCAGCTCTTCTTACTCCCTGAGCACCTTGCCCAAATCTCTGGTCTTATCTCCTCTTCCTCCCTCCCTTGCTTACTATTCTCCAATATTTTGCTTCCATGTTATTCCTGGAACATGCCAGAGCCTTTGTACTTACTATTTCTTTCTGGAATTTTCTTCACCCAGCTATTCTTATGGCTCATTTCCTCACTTCCTTCAGGTCTGCGCTCAAATATCACTTCAGAGCGAGGCCTATTCTAATCACTTTATTTAAAATTTGCCAACCACTTCCCATGTTTCACTTTACTCTCCATCCCTTGTGCACTTACCACTATATAACACACTGTATATTTTATGTAGTTGCTTTCTTTTTACCTACTTATTTTGTCTCTTTCATCACCTACTTCCACTAGAATGAATGTTCCTAGAAGGTGAGAAAAAGTTTGTGTCTAGAAGAATACCTGAAACATAGTATATGCTTAATAAGTATTTTTTTCAAGAATGAATTTCATTTCCAGTTTAAAGATGAAGCTTAGAACATATAAGCCCAAAACCATAGAGCAAATTTGCTTGCTGCTAGGATTGGAACCCAGGCAGTCTGACTCTCGTGGCTTGCCAAGTGTTCTTCACCCAGGCCTGATTACCAGGTACTGAAGGAGGAGCTGGAGAGGCAACAACAAGTCATACCTTGATTACTCAATAATGGTGAAGCTGGAGGCTGAATCTTAATAGATGAGTAGGCATTAGCTAGATGAAGAAAAGAGGAGATATTTTAAGTGATAGGAATAGCATCTACAAAGATGTGAGGTATATAGTTGCATTTTATGTTCAGTTCCCTATTCCTGGGAGATAATAATAATGAACACACACGCACACACACACACACACACACACAAACACACGGGATTTGATAGAACATAAGACTGAGGCAGGAAGCAGAGTCCAAGTGGTGAAGAGTCTTGGAACCATGCTAAGAATACTGACAATGAGTCACTCAGGAGTTCATTAGAGAAGTTTCTTGATTACAGTTGTTTTAAATTGCCCACCTGGTGGCAGCATGAAGGGGAGACTAGTAACTAGACTTGGTGCCATAGTCCAGTTCAGCAAAGAAGCCCTGGCCTTGGACTGTGGCAGTCAGGATGCTGCTGAAGAGGCAGAAGAAAGAAACTTTTGGAAGGAAAGCCAGTTATTGTTAGTACCTAACTAAGTAGAACCAGGAGTGACAGCAGGGAAGCATTGAGGATGATTCCAAGTTTCTTGACTGTAGCAGCAGAGTGGTGTTGCTGGAATAAGACACAGGATGTAAGAGAAAAGTGTCTGGTGGTAACAGTACAGGTTCATTGTTGGACACACTGACTTTGAGACACCTCAGGGAAATCCAAGTGGTGAATGAGTCTGACTGTCTAGTGAGATGTGAAGATCAGAGACACAGACAGGAAGGGCACCTGCGTAGAAGTGAAAAGTCAAACCCTAAGAGTAGATCAGACGGGCAAGGCAAGGACAGGGTACACAAAACAGGGGGTCAGGAATGCTGGGGAATACCTAGTGGGAAGGGTTGCAGAAAAGAGGCTTGACTGGAGGGGAACTGCCATGGAAGTCAAGAATCAAAAGTCAGAGAGGTAGAAGATAACTAGAGGAATTTAATGCAAGTAATGGTATTAGAATATTTTCAAAAGGGGAAAAGGTAAGGGGAAAGTTTCTTCTGGAAAGTTCAGTTTTAAAGGAATGGTGGGAGCACATACCTTATTAAAGAACGGATGAAGAATTAGAACAATTTTCAAAAATACTGGCAATAAAGAGGAGAGAAGGGGGCAATATCAAGATGGCAGTACAAGAAGAGTTTTGTTTTGTTCTTTGGGTGAGATAAGAAAACTGTGATCTAGGCTATTAGTTACAGCAAGATTACCCTCTATTTTTTTCCTTAAAGATCTATCTATCTATCTATCTATCTATCTATCTATCTATCTATCTAAGGGGGGGGAGAGAGAGAGAGAGAGAGGGAATGCTGGGGGTGGGGGGATGGCAGGAAGGGACAGAGGGAAAGGGAGAGAGAATCCAAGCAGACTCTGTGCTGAGCATGGAGCCCATTGCGAGGCTCTATCCCACAACCCTGAGATCACAACCTGAGCCAAAACCAAGAGTTGGATGCTTGACCAACTGCAGCACCCAGGTGCCCCTACCTACTAGTTTTTTATGGCTGGTACCAATCTGGTTGGCTGTTTTATCTATTCTGAATGGTCAGAACCCAGAGTCATTAGTTAATGCCCAGAGTCCCTGCTAAATATCTTTAACATTCTCTTTTTAAATGTTTTTGATATTCTCTCAATTATAGGCTGAGGGGAAGAAAGCAGAGAAGAGGAATGGCAATCTTTTATAGCAGAGGTCAGCAAACTAAGGCTGAGGGCCAAATTTGACCACTACCTCTTTTCAGAGTCCCTCAAACAAAGAAGGGCTCTTAGGTGATTGAAAAAAAAAATAAGAGGAACATTTCACAGCACATAACAATTTTATGAAATTCAAATTTTGGTGTCCATATATAAAGTTTTATTAGAACATGGACACATCCATGTGTTTCTGTATTGTCTACAGCTGCTCTTGCATTAGAGCAACAGAGTTGAGTAGTTGTGACAGCCACCATATGTCTTGCAAAAATCTAAAATATTTACTATCTGGTCTATTACAGAGAAGACTTGTTGACTACTGATTTATAGTACAATTTCCAAGAAGATAAAGGAAGATGGGATCAAGGTACATAAAGGGGTATTGGCCTTGAACGGGCAAATGGATACTTGATCCTATGAAGTTGGGAAAGGGTGAGAGGATTGTGCAAATACAAACAAGTTTGTAGCTAGAGGAGAAAGAGTTCGGAGCCCTGCATCACATCCACCCCATGCTCTCAGTTAAATGCGCTGGCTGCCATCGACCATGACATTCTGGAGGACAAAAACTGTGTCGTGTTCATCTGTCTCCCCCACAGTGTTCAGCACAGTGCTTTCCTTTCAGCCACTCTCACTAAATATTTAATTGAATCCCAGGTGAAACTCTATTATAAGCACATTCCTAGAAACCTCTGCCCTTAGGGCCTTGCATTTAATTCTCTTGCTATCTGGGTTCACATTTATTAAAGTTTGATGTTATGTTTAGAGGTGTGAAAAGCATGGAAGCTGGCTTCCTATTTAGTTAATTTCCAGTTCGCTAAATGGAGGCAATATAGCAGAGAGTTAATATTCTTATTCAAATTGACCTGTTTTCCCCCTTTTTCAGCCTGAATAGTTCCATAAATCACTAATGGGTTCTGAGACTAAAACTATACAAATAGCATTTATTAAGCTACTAACAATGTAAAAAACAAAAACAAAAACAAAAAAGAACCGCCAGAGAGTTGAGAAAGTTAAGGGGGAAAAATTATTACAGAGTACAATATATGGCAACCCTTACTTATTTTATTTAGCCAGCTCTTAAGAGTTTGGGTTTTAACACCCTTGGCTATATACTACTCACTCACAATTCACAGTCTCACACCTGCTCATACAAATATACTGCCAGCCTGGACCTGAGAAGTGCTTAAATTTGCTAATGAAGAATTATCTGAAAGCACAAGAACAGTCCAGATGACCAGCTTGAGTTTAGTTTTATTATACCCCCCCCCCACACACACACACATTTATGTTCACCCCAATCACCCAAATCACCAGATCTCTCTTGTTTACCTAAGAAGTAGCAGCATGATAGTGGTAATCATATTGCAATACATAGATGTATCAACACGATTATACACCTTAAACTTACACAATGTTATATGTCAATTACATGTCAATAAATTAATAAACACCAAATTAAAAAAATAACAGCATCTATGTGAAAGTCTCTGTGATTTTACCTCCTAATCTATTATGAATGGAAAAATTAATTTTTCAGGCATTCAGCTATCTAATGTTCTTTAGTCTCTTCAATAAATCTTCACATCTCCAAAGGGAGTTAAACATGTGATAACCTATAATGCTATTCATCTTGCCATGATCGTCCTTATCACTAATCTTCTATCTAGTAAGACAGAGATTGCTGAAAAGAATACTCTAAAGTGACTGATAGAACTGTAGTGCTTGGACACAGAATGGATCTACGCGTGCAACCTCATAGCCACGAGCACATTTTCATACTGTCATACCACAGCCTCTAATCTACAGACTAACTCTTCTGTAGTATAGTACCAACTTCTAGGAAAGTGATGTATCAGAAACTGTTAAGTGAGAGAGAATGAAGAAGATGTGGAAAGAAAAAGAAAGCACAATAGGCTGCCTGTTAATTCATATGGGAATCGGAATATAGGAATATAGTTTCTTCTTTCTGATTGCATTATTTTCAACATATACAAAATGTTACTTCTTTGCTACTTTCTTCAATAAATAACCCTGATACCAGAAAAAAAAAAAAAAGCAGTGTTTGGTCTGTGAAGGTGAGAGAAACAGCAATAAAAATATGGTCTGTCAACTGTTGATTTCTACCAATAAAGGTGTACCACTAAGATTGCTTGTTCTAAGTGGTATTAAACTCCTCATAAATAAAGGCTAGGGAAAACAGGATATGGTCGTCAGTTGTACATGCTTTTTTCCAAATGTCTTATTTAGGCTTTCTAACTGAACAACTTGAAACGCATTAGACCAAGATAAATGTTGGAAAGCTGACTTTAATAAAAAAATGAACTAAACATAATTTATTAGCAGACTGTTCTTTGGAAGGTGTCCCAGAGTCATTCATGAAGTAAAGAAAAGGGATATAAAATGGAACTAATAGTTGTACTAATGAGAAAAATCAGGTTCTGTTGCCACCGTTTAGCTTTGACACATTAGAATTTAAGGGAATATAACTAAATTAAGAGATCTGTAAGAATGAATAGGAAAAATATTAAATTTGTGTTTTTAAGTCATCTTTCTGCAATCCTATTTGTTCTATATTATGGAATTACTCTCTATATCATACTTTTAAAAAATGCACAGACTTTTTTATTTATCTTTAGTCCAAGGACTAACGGTTACAGTTAGGAAGCTCAAAAACCTTTTAATTGTTTTACCTGGAAGTCTCTTCCTTTTTAAATGATGGAGGGAATAGAATTTTTCCTAAAAATATTTTTTGAATGGGAATATCAAACTTAAATAGTATAGATATACTCCTTCTAGAGGCAAAATAAATTGTTCAGTGACTTCTCTGTAAAGCCATTTTGTATCTTTTTTTTTGTAAAGCCATTTTGAGGATGACCAATGGTTACCACCCTTTGTTAGCACTCCCCTCGACCACACTTTCCATAACCAACTCAGGACGATGCTTATCTATCTCTTTTCCTGCATCCTCTTCTGTCATGTTACTCTATAGCCAGCCTGAGACGTATGCTATCTTTTTCCTCGTGGTTCTTGATGAATGTTTCTGACTGCTCCAAAGCTTTCCCATCTTCTCTGAGTGTCCACCAAACCACCAGAAGTCTGGCTGCTATATTGTCGCATTTGCTACCAAACTGAGCTCGAGTTACTCAAATCATTCTTTTTTTCACAGTAAAATCACTGTGGTAATCAGGTGATAAAGTATTACCTAAAAGCAAAGCTCAAAATATTTATGTATAATTTGGTGAACTACTCAATCCGATCTGAAATGCAGGTCCGTATGGGGAACCAGATGTTGTCCCTTTATGTACTTGGCTTGTCGATCTAGTTTTTTAGTGATCTGTCTTTAATCTCTAAACCATTTTTTTCATTAGTGTGTATGATGTGGTTTGGTTCACTGAAGCTTAAACATTCAAGAGACCAAAAAAATGTTATTATTTTTATATTTAGTTAGCTGTCCACTTTGTGTGTTTAAGGCCAAGAAACATCCCTTTAAACCCTATCCATTCATCTAACATATAAAAGGAAATACTTTAATTCCTTATATTAGTTACTAAGGACTACCACTTGTCAAATATATTCCTGCAGTTAAATAATAAAAAGCCAGAGCACTTGAGTGAAAAAAAAACATTTCTCTAAGCTAAGAAAATGGCCACTTGAAGTATTTATGCCTTACTTTTCCTGTCGGTAAAACAGGATAAAGTTACAAGTGATCTTTCTACTTTGCATGGTAACTTATGAGGGAAAAAATTGTTTAAAACATCTCAGGAGAAAATTCAAGTCCTTCCAAAGGTTGAACAAATTCAAGTTCGGCAGCACAAACTCCCTAAAAGGCCACGTGAATTTGGACTTATAAAGACAGAATGGTTGAAATCTTTTTTCTTCCTCTCCAAGAATAATTTCTTACTTTTTCTATTCAGTAATAATTCTTCTGTTTGTTCTGTGTTCTTTTGATATTGTACAAAAAGTCATTGCAATTTTGGCAATATAGTCACTGAATCCCAAAATGGACTGTTCATTTGAATTTTATTTTCTCTGCAAATATTATAAAATTACATTTACTCTCTCTTCTACAAATTTAATGCCAATGTTTATAAAATTGGTGCAATATAGGCCACATTAAAAGCTCTTTGGTCCTGTGAAATTCTTCATTACTAAATTGAAATTTTACTATTTTCCACGGCACGGTATGCCCCTTTCCTGAAGAGGAAATAGGCAGTTGTGATAGACAAAAACTTAGGAAGGAATTTCTACTTTGTAAACCCTTTTTCTTTCTGGTCCATCTGTTGTAGGTTTGATGGGGGATAGGGGTTTCTCATTATCAATCAATGTCTGAAGCAGTATTTCTTATGTTAATGACTATTGAAGTCCAGTGAAATTAATGCTAAATGAATACAAATGAAAAGCTCCTCTACATGTGATATCAACACATGGACATTTTTGTCTACCTTATATAGTTTTGACAATATGAGTTGACAGAGAGCCTCTATGGACAGAAATAGTCCTCTTAAAATGTCTTACCTCTTGGCAGATGTGTTGATCCAAAATATGAAAATGTTTGTAAAGGCTCATTAGCAAAGCCTTGGTACCTCTTGCTGTGCAAGTGTCTGTATTCTCAAAGAACTCTACCTATGACTTCAAAGAGCCTGTGTTAGGTAAATAAATGTGTGCAAAGTAACTGTGAAACACATCTTTTCTGCATTTGAAGGAAAAGAAGGAAAGGGAAAAAATTATTGGCAAGAGGCCTAGTAATAATGATTCATATTTGAGAAACAGGCTTAAAAATTTTATCAGTAGGAGAAATTTTCAACAAAGGTGTAAATGTGTTGCCAACTGTGGAATGGCTATAAGAGGAGGTAAATTGCAAGATATCCTATCTGATCCAATTTTCCTAACTGTTGTGGGGGACGTGGAGGGGAAGGGTATGCAAGATCTCCAGCTTTTTATGTCTTTTTTTTTTTTTAAGACAAGCTCCAGAAACACAAACTGGAAACTGGTGTGAAACAGTAATTCTGTCCTCTGAATAACAGCCTGCAGGTTACCAGCATCATCAAACATTCTAAGGACAGCTTTCTAAAGGCCCGTGTATACTTTATGTTCTAAAAACACACTCACAAGAACTTGTTCAACAGCAGTGAGCATCTCTAATGTGAAAGCCTTGAGGTAGGCTCTAAGGATATAAACATGCACATGACAGAGCCTTTATCTTTGAGATCCCAGTTTATTGTTATCTTTCTAGAATGCAAACACATTAATACTGTATGATGTTGTAAAATGTATAGTCAAGTAATAAACATGAAAGAGAGAGAAAGGAATGCTTTCTTTCTTCCCATGTGCAGAGGATATGGAGATAGGCTTTAAAGGGACAGCACTTGTGAGCCGAGTCTTTAAAGGGACTCAGAGTTCACCTGATAAGAAATCAGAGGGGCATCTTACAATTCATACTGTGCTACGGACTGTGAGTGGGCTTCTATTCCAAACTCTCCCATTTACAGCCAAAGATTTATTGGTCAATGCAGATTAAACGTTGCCCCTCACTTTGTTGCCTGGGAAACACTTTCAAAATCTATTATGGTTGGTTCTTACCTATGTACAATTAATATCTGTACCCAAATTCACTGACAGTGTGTTTGGGTTTGGATGTCTCAGCATCATGCCTGTCTGGGAGAGCAAGAAAGCAAGAGTTCAGTTGCTGGACTTCTGTATGGCAAGCACTCTCCAAGCATAAGGGAGACTTAGTATGAAGACACTAATATTTTCCCAATTCAGCATTTCACTCCAGGCCTTCCACTTTTTCTGTTGTTAAATTTCTACTGGAACTACATAATGCCCAGCTACAGATTTTTTTTTTTTAATTCTCAAGCTCTTTCTCCATTTTAAACATGTAACATGTCCCTCTAGTATCCTAACTAGTTTTGCTATAATACAATCTCTTTCCTCCAGGCAAGTGAAATAATTCACTACAATAAGAAGGAAGGTTCCTCACTCACACCTTACTGCGTCACCTGCAATCACCCATTTGGGTCCATTGCCACTGAGACAGGAGGTGGGAGTAGATAAATGAACCTCCTTGTAGTGTCTCAGTAGTGAATTTAGGGAAACAACATAGTGTATGATTTCCTGAAGAAAGCGTTGGAAAGATTTCTGTTCATCAATCAAAAGCAATAATGTCTTAAGGGAGCCTCGTAGACAGGATGGCATCAAGCACCAAATCCAGCCTGAGGATAGAATATGGAGACAGAGTTCAATTTCCCTGACATCTAAAAGCTTAAACTTACAGCAGTTGAAATCATTTGAACAATATTCTTATTTTGAAATGCTTTTCTTATTATTAAACTAATTCTAGCATAGTTAATTTCAACCTAACAATTCAAATATCGTTAAATTTTACATTGTGTTATTAGTAACAGGAAAAAGAACACCTGTGAAATACATAAAAAGCTAAAATTGAAAACCAAAATCACCTATTACCAAATATCCAAGAGATAATTATTTTTATGATTTTTATGCTATTTTTCCAATCATTTTATGCTTTTATATATTTAAAATATTGAGATCAACGTGTGCATATTGCTTTATAGACTCACATACTCCCTTAAGGCCTTTAGTTCCTCTCTAATCTTTTTCCATGCATCTTAATCATAATAGTATTTGTTAGTATTTCTGGTGAATTTTTTCACTAATTTTGGAAACATTTTTTTTTGTTTTTATATAGTCAGAATGATTCTGATTCTAATGGCTGTCTCATATTGAACTACATTAATAAACATGTATTAAGTATATTTAGATGATTTCAAGTTTTAATTATTCTAAGTGTGGTTTCTTGAAATATCTTTGTATTTAAAAGCCTTTTTCTTTCTGTAGTCCATGAAATCATAAATTTATTGCTGGTACCTGGTTCTGTAGTGGCCACAGAACATAGTAAGTTAGAGTATGTTGGAAGTGGGGCGATGTCCCCATCAGCTTCCTGGGTCAGAGGAGCACTATGTAAATACAACGTAACAAACATATACAGACAAGGTTAAAGTCACTCCACTGTGAATGGAATGGAAAACAGTAACAATATGATGCTCAATTTTTTTCTCAGCCATCATAATTGCATGTTCCACAGATGACTATCAGTAATTAAAGAGGCAAAGATCCCAGTTATGCTCTGGCCTCCGAAGAGTGGCAATTGCTGCAGTATCCATGGTTGTCAACTAAAGTTATCTGAGATCATAATACTCAAATAAAATGTGTTTACACTTTTCTCTATTCTTAATCCCACATGGTTTGCTATTGACACAAGAAATTCTTAGGATATCCAGATAGATTTTATTGAGACTATGATCAAAACTTGTTTTCACTAGTTTATTTATGAGGCTAATGGCTTTTTATTTCAATGGCATAGTTTTAATTCTAAACTAAAACAGGTATGAAAAGAATATCTATCCTTTAGCCTGACCACCCAAACTAAATAGCACCACATTCTAATATGAAGGGACACGTATATACTATGATCACATATGGACAGAATAATCATATTCCAGTATAGTAAGGGTGTATAATTTTCTTCTCTCTACAGATAAAAATTAGAGCCAAACATGCTTGGATCATGGTTTCATGTAATCGTGCTCTTTGATAAAAATAGACATGAATAATGAATACTAAATAGGAAGCTGACTATATGAACAAGAAAGAAAATGCATGCCTCATTTCAAAGAAGCCAGTCACTAGCATTAATAGCAAGCCACAGGATTAAGCTCATTAAAATATTTGCCTAAAGGAGAAATCTAATTTATTTCTTGTATTTCTTCATGTTGTATGATTATTAGAAAGTATGGATGTGGATTTTGTGATCTGGATCATGATTTTAATCTGCACAGAACACATATATTATATATATATATATATATATATATATATATATATATATATATATATAACCACCACAATTAAGTTCAATTGATGGTATTCCAGATTTGAAGTTTTATTATGGACAAGCCACCTTTGTTCTTTTTTAACCTTTAATCAGGCCACTGAGAGAAATCCTATACTCTTACAAGTTATCTGTGATGGAGGGAATTGCGTATCTGGGTAATAGTTTCTGTCTGTGAGCTCCTCTGGCAGGCATTGAACACACAAGGGGCCCAGATGGCATCTTTGTATCCTTAAAACCTTATACTCTTGCCTGATACATGGTGGGCCTTCCGTGTTTACTACTGAATGGCTCTACATCTAAGCTTCTTTCGCTGTTTCTAACCATGGCTAGTGGTGTCCTCATCCATGCTGTCTCCCAAATTAAAATTCCTGGATTTAGGGATTTTGTTCACTTCCAGACTAAATATCTGTTGATTTACTTTCTCAATATGTTTCCTCTCAGTTCCCTGGGGTGCCACTATCTTCGTTCAGAGCTTTGTAAATTTTCTGGGATATTTCAACAGTCTCATTTGGTATCCCTTCTTCTAGACCCTCTCCAATTCATTCTCCAGAGTTACCTAATAAATCACAAACAAGCCACTTAAATACCCGGGGGTACAAACTGATGCCAAGGTGAGTTCCAAACATCCCAGCATCCCAAATGCACCATCCCATGAAGATCAAATAACCCTACCATTCTCACAGTGAAATTTTTAGTTTCCTTCACACATATATTAGTCATGCCTCGGAATCTATATATTCCAGCCCTCTGCCTAGAATACACTTCTTCTTTTCCAAAAAAGAACTCCTACTCGTCCCTTGAGATTTATTTCCCATGTCACCCCTTCTGTAAAGACTGACATGACTGCTTTAGGTTACATGCTCCTAGTAGAGCCGCACTGCATTAAAGCCATACTGCCTGGGTTTGGATACTGATTGTTACATTGGCAAGTCACTTAACCAATCTGGGCCTCAATCATCTTATCCATGAAGTAGAGATGGTGAAAGTAGCTATTTCATAGGCTTTTGCAATGGTTACATGAGTTAATTAATACATATAGAGTAAAGCACTTCAGTCTTAGTAAGTGTTTGATAACTATTAGCTATTTTTATATAGTATTATTCACTCCTGTCCTGATGTTCTTATATATTCTTCAATTATAAAACCTACCCCGTTATGCTGTAACTCTTTCTATCTGTTTCTACCTCTAGATGGACAGCCACTTAGTTTGTAGACTGTGACTTATTCATCACTTTAAGCTATCAGAGCAATGGGGATCCCTGGGTGGCTCAGCAGTTTGGTGCCTGCCTTTGGCCCAGGGCATGATCCTGGAGTCCTGGGATCGAGTCCTGCGTCGGGCTCCCGGCATGGAGCCTGCTTCTCCCTCTGCCTGTGTCTCTGTCTCTGTCTCTCTCTCTCTCTCTATGTCTATCATGAATAAATAAATAAAATCTTTTAAAAAAAATAAACTATCAGAGCACTGAACCAGTTTCTGAGCACATAGTACTCAGTGAATGTGAAATGAAAAAATGTATGAATGAATGAATGAATGAATGAATGAACAAATGAATGAACTCAGGTAAATAATATGCCAAAGCTGTTTCTGTATAATTCTATTATATAAGCCAAAGTAGACTCAGCCTGTCAGCCAAGTATTTACAGACTTACATGGATGAGATAAAATATAGGAAACTTTTGTGCGTGCCTTACCCCAATAGCAGCCCTTTAGTTATGGTGCAACCTTCCCATTGACAAGGAAAAGCCACCAATCCTATTAAATTATTCTTTTTTTTTTTTTTTACCTGCTCAGTTTATGTTTGATTTTTGCTGATATGCTGTTTGACTCCATATTTTTTTGTCCCAGGTTAGACATCTAATTCAGCAAAGAAGAAATCATTGTAATTAACTTTGATGGTTACTGAGAAATAAATGTATTCTTTGTGTTCTCAGGGAGGAGGTTTGCTTCATTTACTCTATTCTCTTGATAAATGCTGTTTTCTAATGCCTTTGTGGTGATAAAGAGACTGAAGGGTAGCGGGGAAATCTGGATACTTTCTTCTCTGGGTCACTTTGCATAAAGACTTCTTACAGCCATGTTCCCATGATTTATGTACATAATTGTATGTGCAGTACAGCAATTATAGAGCTCTTCCTACCATTTAACCTGCATCATTCTGAGTGGCCATTCACTGGCCACTTAACATCTGCTACCTTGGTAGCCTCATATCCAGATAGAAAGAAGATGCAAAAGGATAAAACTCCCAACAGGCTTGTTTACTTTGGTAGGTAAAGGTGTGTATGTGTGTGTGTTGTTTCACTTTGTGTCATCCAAAATTACCTGTTTTTTTATCTTTACAGAACGAGGGCATATTTGTCATTTCCCTACATTGTTTTCCTAACTTAGGAATCAGTCAACAGGGAAATATAAGTACTCTCCCCAACGTACGTTATATAGGGAAGGTCCTGTTGCTTTTGTCTTTTGCAGTCTCCCAAACACAGCATATCTGATAGGAACAATTTTTCACAATATCTGAATGTTGACAAACTGAGGCCAATACGAATGAAAATACTGGTGACATGACTAAATCTGTCTAACAAAACCAGTTTAATGCTCTCTGCTTGTCATATCTTTGGTAACTGACTCATAGAACCATTGACTTTTAAAGCCGTAAAAGATCAGAGACTGGCTCGTCCAACCTTCTTTCTTCATGACTAATTCTTTTCTTCTCATTCCTCACTCAGTATCTTTAGTTCAGATGCTCATCATTTCTTCCTATCTCCTCTTCATCAGCCTCCCTGCTGCTGCCTCAGCTCCCCATGGTCTAGCCACTTCCTAAGTGTCAGAGCTGCCTTCTTTACCACTTTGACCACACCTCTTTGCTTATGTGTTGGTGACTTTTCAACATCAATGTTGCAAAAATCTCCTCATCTCAAGCTTCAGAGCACTCCTAGAAAGATCATCAGATTTCTCTTTTCTCTTTCATCCTCCCATCACTTGCCTGTCATCCCAATTTCCTCAGAGTTCCTCTCATAATAAAGCTCTTACATTGGTTCTGGGATTTTCCCAAAGCACCATTTTGCAAATGGGAATTACTATGTCTCTCAGCTACTTATGCAGTTTCTTTTCTATTTGTTCAGAAACCCCCTTCCTGCAGTACAATCTTCTCAGATAACTCAGTCCTTCTTATTTTGAACCCTCCTTGAATATTTTTGCTTCTCTTTTTTTCATGCTTCCAAGTTGTAGTTCCTTTTTAATACACCCATTCGGTGCCTTCATTTTATTGAATGAAATTCCTGGACTTCACTGAATATGTGTATCAGATTGTAGTTTTGTGTACTTTAGGTTTATTATATTGTCTCTGTCATATGTTCCAGTTAGTCATTGCCGAGTAACTACCACAAGGCTTAAGTCGCTTAAAACAGCAACCATTTTATTATATCTTACGAATTCCAACAGACAAGAATTTGAGAAAAGCTCAGCTAGGTGATTCTTTTCCACATAGTGGCAACTAGAATCATTTTTTGGTGTCTATTTGGTGGATGGGTAGGTTTTGAGGGGCCAAGATAGCACTTTATTCATGTGTCAAGCATCAGGAATGGCTAAGATGTTGGGCTCAGTTGTGATTGTTGACCAGAGAGTTTATATGTGGCTTCACCCTAGCAGTCTTAGGGTACTCAGATCTTTTCTGTGGCAGTCAGACTCCTGAAGAGTGGTCCAAGAGGTTCAAGTATAAATGGCAACATTTCTTAGCACTGCACTGAAATTTCCAAAACATCAACTTCGCAGCCTCTGTTGGTTAAGCAAATCATTAAGACTACCTTAGAATAAAGGTGGGGGAAATGAGATTCAGCCTCTTGATGAGAAATATAGCACAGAATTTGCAGCTATCATATGTGTGTGTGTATTTGATAAACGATTCTTAATTACCGTAATGATTTTCTGATTTTAGTAAACAATACTTAAAATGTAGAAATTGTATTGATTGTACATAAAATGCATGTTAAGTCAATAATATATTCAAACTTGAAAAAACATGTCCATACTTTACTACCCTCCTATAACATGTTCAGCAACTTCTTTCTTTCTTTTTTATTTATTTATTTGCTAGAGAAATTAAAATCTTCCTAGGAACAATGTATATTTCATTTTTTATATCCCTAGCAACTGTTTCAGAGCTTGGTACATGGTAACCTCTCAATAGGGGTTTGTTGAATTGAATTGAATTAGCCCTGGATTTTGATGCTGACATGGGCAACTTATTGACTTCTCTGAATTTGTTGTAAAGGAGGATGAAATGTATCAAGAAAATCCTGCCTGGTCAAGAGTAAATCCAACAGGAGGTGCTGGTATATATGCCAATTAATACGGTTCCAGGAAACACACGTGATGGTATAAGTACCTCTCCTCCATCTTCCTTCATGCAATTGAATGTTCAAAAGATCATTCATTTAGCATATCTCTGCCCAAATTACTGCATGAGCTCAATAGCACACATTTTGGGTCACATTTGAGTTATACAATAAGCTTTGGTTATTTTGTAGAAAAGGGAGGGGGCAAATGAAATGATTCTATGATGCTTCTTTCTCATTAGAGAAAAACCAAGCCAATAAGAGTCAATTGTAAAAATCAAATATCTTTTTTCAATTCACAGTTTTTAGTGTAACAGTAAATTAAAACATCCTTTTAATCTTGGATGGAATTTGCTCCTTTAAGTTGTGATCTTGTGTTTCTCTGTTAATTTCAAATTTTAAGAATTCTTGGCTGATGAAACTGTTATATAAGCAGAGGCACCATTGTTCATTGTGTAATGTGAGAATCAGATGCTCTGCTGTAATTCTCTTGTCATGTCACTGACAGAGAGTTCCAGAATTTTTTTTTTTTTTTTGGAAAGATGGGTATATTTTGTAATTTGTTTTAATCCTAAGATAATTTTATGAGTGTTGTTCTCAAATTAGTTACTACTTTATTTCTATTTTTTTCTGCATGTAATAGAATAAAATCATCTCTTGCTTCTGTTTGTCTCTGCTAGTAGGATAATGTGTTTAAAAATTCTTTTCAACAATCATTAGGATTTTACATCATCTTTTCTTATTTTACTAATATTCGTTGACAATGCTTGATTAAGGCCAATTTAGAGAACTAAACTATAAAAATATTGCCATATATTAACATGACATACTTCCCAAAGACCTTTCTCTTCCTGTTTGCAGACTTAAAAATTAAAGCACGAGATGCTAGAATAATTCACCAAATGACCAAGGTCATTTAAGACAATAGCAGACCTGGAAAGATTATTACTATTTCATAATCATTCTGTCCTTTTCTAGATCTTTCTAGTTCTGTTGTCCACCTTTAAATACCTTTTATAAAATATTATTGGACTAAATAGGCTTTTACATTTAAGTTTATAGACTATGGTCTTTCCATGGGAGACTTATTATTTTGCCGGTATTTGTTTTAATTGCTAGTTATTTCTATATTCCTTGTGTTTGATTATTTATTCTCCTTATTGTAAATTATTTATTCACATGCATTCATTCAAACTTCACATACATGTAGTTTTTATTTCCAATTTCACACCCCGTGCCCTCCCTTTCCTAAGATTTTGGAAGTAATTTAGTTTTCTGCTGATTCTTTCCTTCCATTTGGCAACCATTTTATTCACTGTTTTTGAAGTGATGCAGTAAAGGAAAAATGGCTGCCTTTTGTTTATTTCCTTGTACATTAACATGATGACATCAGCAAAGATATTAGCTAGAATGTACATATCTTTAAAAACCTAGAAGCACATCATAATATAAGAGCACCGTTTCCCTTTTTCTTTTAATGCCCCAAGGTTTTGTGGCTTTAGCGTAGCTCTTGTGTGCAGAGGAAAAAATGAACATGAGCATTTTGGAACAAATAAATTAAAATGGTGGCACTTAAAACATAGCTAAATAGTTTTCAATGTTAAGAAAGGCCCACCAAAAGGCATTTACTTACGTCACAAAACATTCTAAATCAGTGTTAACCCAACAAATATTGTAAAGAACAATGTTAGGTCATTGTATACAAGGACTGGGCTATTTAGCTACACTTGCCTAGTCTGGCTTAAAATTATTTTTAAAAAATTTCAGTTGACAACAAAAATTTTAAGTGGGAGTTGGTTCCAGAAAATAATTTCTTATTAATGGAAGGCTTAAGCAGGTATATACGTTTACTCATTTTAAGATTACTGTATTATTTACAAACACTATTAAAATGCACTGTACGTCTAACTATACAGAAAATTTATTTTCTGGTCTTCATTTATGGTGCTTCCATCCTTTCCTTCTGTGCTCTTTGTTGCACTTTGCATGTATCTGTCATAAAATTTCAACTGAGATTAGCAAGCAACAAGCTTTCAATTACCAATTCAATGTAGATAGATTATTAAAGAGATAAGAAATTGATTTTTTCATCAACTTCCGATAACTAAATAGCTTTTTCATTTGGAAATCCACAATCCATTTTTGAATGGGAGGAAATAATTTTAAGCAATTATTTAATTATTTAAAAAAACATTTTTAGATAATCTGCCTATACATGTGTACGTACATACGTATGCATGTGTGTACATACACACATATGTACATATGCACATATGTGTGTGCATATATTAATTCAATATCTATAGAGCAGAAAATTCCTGTGAATGTTAAATAGTCAGCTCTGAAACTACTTGTTAACACTGAAATCAGATAAGGTAAACCATATGCTTTATTGAGGTTAGCTGTCTAGAATAAGTTACTGCGATTTTAAGAATTAATATGAACCACATGTCCTTTAGATCTTTAAATTGAAATCTTCATTGTTCTTTTAAGTCAGCTGTTCTAGGAATGTGTCATCTTTTGAGAAGATAAATTAATCACCTACCTCATTTATATACATCAATAAGAGACTCGCCCTCTTATCTACTTTATCAAAAGTAATTAGAATAACTCTATTTTTATTCATATGTAGTATCTCTCAGTGATTGAAATTTTCATTGAGGAGATTTTCAGAGAAACAGCCACTTGTCCTTTTAGAGAATAACCTCCTCTAAGAAAAAGAAACACCAGCAATCTAAAGGTTAAAAACATACCGTCAAATCATTCAGTTGAGCAAGGCTCTTTAATAACATTTGTACAAAAGTACTTGCAGAAAGCAGAAGGTAGAAAACCGCTTTTTGCTAGTTCCCTTTCCTTAAATTATTATTCAGCCTCTTATTAAAATAAAATCTAGTTAACTTCTTTTGAATGCCTGTTCAAACGTTTTCCATAATAATAACAATAAAAAAAATCTTGTGAAAGGATTTCCATAAGTCGGGCTGCATTAATGACTTAGAGCAGCTTCATAATCTGTTATTCCTTCCTCCTAGCAGACCTCAGCTGATAAAAATATCCATAGACACAGTGAAGTCAGTGGCATGCCTGGCTTTCTCAGACAAAACTCCCATGTGATCACATATAGGCAGCCTCAGTGAGGCTGATGCCGTGCAGCAAGCAGTAGGTAATGAGTCTTTGTGCAGAGTGAAGCTCTTGTCGCTGAACAATAAAGCATACGGTACCAGCAATAAAACACAGGGCTGGCAAATTTAAGAAGATTCCGCTGAACCAGGAAGAACAGTGCCTTCGGTGATGCTGACACATATTATAAAATGATAATCAATTTATTTTGGATTCTAATGAATAAAGAGTGCAAGGACTAAGACTACAGCTATTTGAACAGGTCAGTGATTTTATAAATTACTCCAACACTTCCTTGTGTTTGATTGGATTTAAATGAGGATGGGCTAATATGTGTTTTCCCTTAAACAAAAACTTTGCAAGATATTCGCAGTGTGTAATATGAAGGATGCACTTGAATTGACCCAATGTGATTAAATTGTTGCTGTAGTCAGATGTGATAGAGAAATGTTTGTTTGAATCTAGTAAACTGAAAAGTTATTTATCCTATTTAAAAATTTATGGGTAAGAAAAAATTCATCCAGTGATTCCTAAGCTTCTCTATATGCAGAAATAATAGAAGTCAGAATACTACTAATAAATAGCTCAAATTAAAAGCTCCAGATTTATTTTTCCAGTGTTAAAAAATCCTGTATTGCAATAGTTTACATGTCCTATAAATTGATGATATATCATTCAGATTTTATTGATGTCTTTCCGTACACAGCAAGAGGAAGGTTTGGCATATTTAATGATTTAAATGAAAAATTTCTAAATAAGAAAATTTTGAAACGTTAATAATGCTACTATTAGAACAATGCATTTTATATTTAACTACCGTAATATATACCTATATTAATTTGTTGTGTGCCTTTTATTTTCATCTTATGTTTCTTTTGATAGGTGGAAAATAAATACTTCCTAAAACCTTTTATTTTATAGATATCATTCCCTCACTAATGGAGAAAAACAAATTAGCTTAATTTTCAAAACAAGAATGGATTAATTTTGTGATGATGCATATTTCCATCGACTCACCATTTAGAAAAGAATGTGTGCCTTCATGTCTATGTATAAAAATATGTACACACATGACCTTCTGTATCTAGAAAATAACCACTTCTTAGGTTTATGAGCAATAGAGAAGTTTATGTTTTAAATAGAGAGATTGCTGTGTGTAGGAAGACAAGGGAAGAAATAACTCTAGCAAATAATAGCACAACACTGAACATCTTTGGCAAAGACAGACAAGCATTACTGCTACATGGATCTTTAAATTTCAATGCACAGTTTAACTTTGCTCTACATTTTTACTGCTGTATTGTTTGAAAGGCATCTTGGGACCTAAATTCTTAACAATTAATGTCTTGGACACCATTTAGGAGACGATCGTCTTTAAAACACGAGGGCACATTTAACATTTTATAGAATTACTATCGTGACTTCCTATATTTGCATAGTAACTAAAATACATCTATGCTTGTAAAATGCTGTTTAAACCACCACCACGACAACACAAAATACCCTCTGTCCCTGATTATGCATGCAATATGTACGCCAGTGGGAAAGAAAATAGCTAGGTCTCAAAAACAAGGGAAGTTAATGAAATTTTTAAATTGGTTTTCCACATGTATTTAAATGAAGTATTTGACTATTTGGGTTTCCTTGGTTACCAGAGTTGCTGCTGACAGCTTCTTTTGGTGGGGAGGTGGGGGGGGGGGTGATGCAGGACTCTAAAACAAAGAGTTAAAAACACTTATCCGTTAATAGACCCGGGGTCTGGCTGCTGGCAGCCCAGGGAAGCCGGTGCCCACTCCCCATGGCCTGCTGCCCCCCTCGGGTGATTCAGGTATTGGGGCCGGACTGCAGTTCCAGGCTCCCTTACCCAGCATTCCGTTTCAGCTGCTGGAGGGCTGCCTGAACCTTATGCAAATGAGACCAGCTCCTGAAGCTTTGACTGCAGAAGCGAGGGGGGTTGAGGGGGGCAAGAAGGGAGTTCAAAGGTCACAGGGCTGGTGGAAGGCTGGAGCAGTTGCCTGGAAAAAAAAAAATGCACTGAGCTTCTCTGCAGCAGTGTTTTTGCAGCAGTTAAATGAAGTGTGCTTTATTTCTCAGAGTGAAGATTTTACAGCGTGTGGGCCATAGTGGTTGAAAGTGCACGCAGGTACGGTGACAGATCTCATGATGCGCTGACTCTGTCCCTGGGAAAGGCCTGGAGGAGGACTGGCTATTTTAATTCATTGTGGAAATGGGCAGGGTGTTCTCAGCTCTCAGCTTCCCTTAACTAGTTTATTAAAGCTTCTTATTGTTTTGTTTTGTTTTCAGTTTGAAACATGGGTGTTTTGTTCCAATGGCATAATTTCATGTTAGGACGAAATTGAAATTGGGGGGCCTCTAAATCATCCTATTTTTTTGGAAAGTTTCTCATGGCACCCAGAGAAGCCTGGGTTGAGACATCTAAATAAATAAATATCAAGACTTGCAACTTTTACAGGATTTTCCACATTTTTAAGAACTGTATTTTAAATTAGAACTGGGTTCACAGCCTAAGACTCTTGTGAGGTATCTGGAATAAAATAATGGAATTCTTTTGTTCATATCCCACAAGACCTCATAAGGACAGTTTTAATAAGTTGTATTTTCATTTCATTTTAAGAGAGGGTTTCAGTTTTGGTAGTGTTCATTCTATATTTTATTGCTAAGCACTGTATCAAAGAAAGGATTTATTATTTGGGGGTTAGATTTTTTAAAATGCTTCTTTAATTTTTCCAGTTGTTGCTAATTTTCTTTGGGATTTTTTTAGACAATGCCATTTTGAACTCCACATGTTCAACTTCCTATGACTTTTCCCTTCAGTTAAGTCTGGATTGTAAAGTGATTCTCATAAATGTCACAGGCAGGGCAGAAGTCTTCCTTTTCCATGCACAAAATATCACACTTTGGTAAAATG
Source organism: Canis aureus (assembly GCF_053574225.1). Taxonomy (NCBI): domain Eukaryota; kingdom Metazoa; phylum Chordata; class Mammalia; order Carnivora; family Canidae; genus Canis; species Canis aureus. The sequence goes on along the minus strand of NC_135644.1, from coordinate 20,107,259 downwards.
TGTGATTACATCATAGTAAAGTCTGACCTGTACCAAACAAACGTGTACTCACTTTTATTGTTCATATTGCTTTATTTCCAAAACATATTTTTAAATAAACTTAATTAAAGCAGCATGATCAGACTACGTTTATCCGTATCATTAAAAATTTTAAATATATCAATTCAGCAGTTAAAATGTTGATGGGGGAAAAAATGTTGTCTAATTTGCATCAAGTGTGCATCTGTCTATATTACAGGTTGTATGTGTATGAAAATTTATGTTGGAAAGATGAAGAGACAAAATAATGTTTAGTCATGAAATTACTGCTTTATGCTTTTTTATTTGCATAAGATCTTAAAATGAATTCTATGAAGCTTACATACAAAGAGCTAATACATATTTAGATAAACTTAATTACTTTCTTTGCACTGAAAAGAGGGCATTAATTTTATTATAATGATTAAGACTTGGTAGTTTGGCAACAATATCTTTTATTTAAAAATGGGGAGGTGGGGTGGGTAGAGGAGCAAAACAAGAGGCTAGCCGTTTAAAACAGTGAAGGACAGTTATTTCAAATATTTATGAAATCCCTTTGTGGTAGTCATTTAGGGCCAGATTCTTAACCTTTATCACTTCGTGGGGACATTATGACATTTATCCCGGATCCTGAGATCAATTTAGGAAAAGGAATTCATGTCTTGTGTGAGTTTTTTAAAAATGCAAAAACTGCCCTTTTCTTCTAAACTCTCTTTTGAAACTTTCAATAATGACTGCAGCTAAAGGGGTATATTTTAAATAATTTCCTTCTTGTGTGTGTTGAATGGAATATGCTGTCTTTTGGTCCAAACACCATATTTGTAGACTTTTGTTTTACGTATATATATTTATATGTGTGTATGTGTATGTGTATATGTGTGTGTGTATAAATATGTATAGATACACTTTACATATGTTAATATTACAATATATATGATATATATTATATACATATGCAACCAAATAAAATCTTTCTTGTGGTCAATCATTTTTAATTGAACAGTTTGAAACACAATTTTGAAACAATTTTATTTTACTTCTACCTCAGGTCATGCCCATAGTTTGGGTCTACTAACCTCTGTGTGTGTTCTAAGCAGAGCGCAGTGATGAGGAAAGAGCCCAATTTAAAATTCATTTAGGCAATCCAATACTGTTAACTTTTAAATGCAATCACTACCACTTAGCACATTCTGAATATAGAAATAAAAACACTACAGGCCAAAAAGGAGACTCTGTGAAGGTTCCTGGAGAAAACTTGGTAATAGACAAATGTGAAATAAAGAGAATTGTGCTTCCGTAAGCCACAAGAGAGCTATATATGTCCTGCAGCAAATTTATGGCTTTGAATATCCTGGATAATTTATGTCTCTATGCAAATTCAGTCAAAACTTTGAAGTCTTTTTTGCATTAGCTTGAGCCACACTACTTCCATACAAATCTCAGCAGCATGTACATAGTAGGTTCACGGGCTGGATATTTAAATGTATATAGAAAAATGTATTTGTGTAAGTGCAGTTCTAATCAAATTCGTAAAGTAAAAGAGTAATATAAAAACAAATCATTGAAGGATATGCAGTTAGTGTACTTGAAGAAAGAGTGTTATATCAGATTTCAAAAGAATCTTTAATGATTTTTCAAAAATTAATTTCCTGCTTTCTGATTACCAGTCTGTCTTTGTCATCACTCAAAACTAGAGACCATATTGTAAGCTTGGAAAGGATTTTAGGGCAAATATGTTTTACTCAGTCTAGCAGTATGGAACATCGTCTAAAATCTACAAATAACTGTTGTTATCTTAAAATCACATGTGTAGGTTTTACGTTGTATTATCACTATATATGTCATTCTCCTGAGCTTCTGGTGCCTATAAAATAGAAATGAGAGCAAAATGACTTATAATGTATAAAAGGAAAATGCTCAAAATAATTGAGTATTCAAAACAATTGCATTCTTTCTTTCTTTTAACCTGGCATTTCTTAGGAAACAATCAAAATAAATGGTTGCATTTTTAGTCACCTATTCTAGAATTTAAATAGAATTGTATTATTTTTATCGAAAAGTACAATAAGATTATAGTTTTTTAAAGACTTATGTTTATTCCATATTATTAGACATGTGGCAGTGCTATAGTAATACTTTGTCTAGGACAGTTGGGAAAGAATCTGCACTAAATAAACCAATTTTCCAAATAGGTGAAGTTTGTAACTTTAATGGCCAGCTTTTTAAAATCTTAATTACTTTCATGGAAGCAAAATATAGAACTATCATTCTGCTTCATTGAGCAAGTGGAAATCAGTTTAGGCTTTTCTTCATGGCATAAGAATCATTATTCCCACCATTACGTTGGACTTATTGGAAAAGATAAAACTGCTTCCCAAATGTTCCCCAACACCAAATGGTGTTGCTATTGGATGTTTTTGGTATACAATTGTACAGGCTTTTTACATATTTATATGCTTTTTATAATTTTACTGTTTTCTCAGATTTCTACTTATTATTTTTTAATAGTAATTGCTCTTCATCTGAGAGCAATTTAAAAATGAAGTGTATGCACTGTGTTTTACATTAAATTCTAAGTCTTTTAGGCTTTCTCAGGCAAAGGGAGGGAGATAAACATCCCTCCATACTTTTCCTATATACTGAACTTCCAACACGTGCACATACATGGTATAGTAAGCACAGAAACATTAAAAAAAAACTTAGTTTGTCTTATATTCAGGATATTGAAAATCATGTTTGAACTCCAGTTCTTGTTACTACAATGAGAATCTGGCATATTATACCATCGGCAGGAATTTGAACCTGTTTTGTCCAATAGGGACAAAAGAAAAAAATCATACAATTAAATTAAATGGTATCCCTGAAAATAACATGATTTTAAAACACAGATGATTTTAAAACTCACAAGTAAAGGGAACTACTTATTGTTCAAAATGTTCATTAAACCCCAATAACTGTTCATTGCCATCTTTATCTATAGTCATGCTGAGTAAAGCTATAGCTAAATGGAAGTTCAAGTGCATTCATGAGGTGTTCGTGTTTACATCTAATTATCTGCAGTCTCTCAGAGAAAGCAAAAGTAACTACAAGTAGTGCTCTGCCAGAAACTGGTTCCTTGACCAACAGTGCCACTTTAGCATGCAATGCATTGGTTCACTCTAAAGGGGTCACAGCCATTGATGACAAGAGGCTTTATATTTTTATATGGTCCATCTTTTGGTGCATATGAAACAAGATTTTTTTTTAATGTTAACTGTTCTCAGACACTTTGGAGTTACTGTCATCCTTCCCATTTCCACTAGCTGAATAGGTCTTCTCATGCACTCTGAAGATGTGAAGGAATGTTGATTCCATGAACTTAGTGTCAAAGATGCTCTGTAAGAATGAGAGCTAGTCCAAAGTACTGAGGTGGGGCGTAGAGGGTGGGAGAGGCTTCCTCTTCTGGTCTTCTTTTTCCCATTAACATTTTAAAGAGCCTGAGAACTACTTCAACAAACCTGGGTAATTTTGTTCTATCCAATAGTGATTTATAAATTACGGGAATTCATGAACAACTAAACAACCAGGAAAATAGTGTGTTGTTTTCTTGATGGGTAAATGTCTTTATTATGTAGTTTCTTGGGTAGGTGAGTTCAAAGTTTGAAGAGTGTGAAGAAACTGAAGAGGATAGTGCTTAGGAGCTAAGGTTTAAATTCCAACCCTGTGTCACTTCCAAGACATGGTCTGCCCCTCAAATCCATGTGGCCTTAGACATGATACTTGAAATCTGTAAGCCTCATCTTCATCTGCACAGTGGGGTACATCATCTCTATGTTCTTTTATGAAAATGAAATGACATGATGCATGCCTGGCACATTTTAAAAACTTTATAAATGATATTCCTATCAATCATAGGAGTTGATCCCCTGGTGTTGCTGATAAGGCAAGTTCAGCTTAAGCCAGTAGTTACAAAGACTCTTGATGAAACATCTTCAATTTCAGCAGATGAGGAAGAGACTTGTTTTCCAAAAACAGAAATCCATGAGCAGTTTATCGGAGATTATACCTCCCTAGTACCATTTTCTATTCAGATGCAGCAAGTAGAGAAGGCAGGCACCACAGTCATCAAAGTTCAAACTATATGTGGCTTCATAGATACCTTGAATCTTTCCAACTGGAAGCACAGTCTCCACAAAAATCCTCACATATGTTGTGGCAATATGTACTTTTATGAGCTCTCATTTTATATCCTTTATTGCTTTAAAAATGTTCATCTATGTGCCTTTGCTCTACTTTTCTTTTCCAAATTTCCATGTTGCCTACAACTGAGATATTAGTCATTCACCTCAGCTCCATCCAGAATTTCTGTCTCATCCATAGACTATGGACTTTTCAATTACAGAGAGCACCTGGGGCATATTAGATACCCAAGAAATGTTTGCTGATCCAATGGTGTTATGCAGCATAAAGAGTCTGATTCTAACTAATGAGCTAAAAGTGCTAATTTCTCTGATTCATGAAACAATCTCTCTGTCACAGGTTTGCTGTTTTAAAGTTCCTGTAGACCAGAATGATGTTTAGAAATATTGTATCAACTGATGTAGTCATAAGGTTTTCCAAAAGAAATTCGGTAGCATTCCTAGAAGTGCTTTTTGATAAATATACATGGGTAACAAATGTTGAATAAATTGAAGGGGAGGAGGGTCACAGCTCTCTACTTTTGTAAGACTTGGTGGAACTTCTCTAAGTAGTGAGTTTCCAACTTTTAGAAGATTGTAGGAGTTTGATGGGACTTCTGTTATGAACCAGTTTTAATCAGTGCCAGTCAAACCTTCACAAGATTTTAGAACCCAGATATTTAATCTTATACTCTATATCATTTGAACTAATTGCTCCTTAATGCAATGTTAGCTGCATAGTTGAAAAATTTGTTCTGTGCCAGAGGTAGTAAAAATCTATATCTTGCCTAAGGTGGGGATTCATTTTAAAGAATGTTCAAAATACTTTTTTCAATTTATTCTAATTTTTAAAATCTCCTTTATTTTTTGCACAGTATCTCTGGCAGGATCCCAGTGCTTGGATGGGTATAGTCTTAAAGCATGGCCATATATTACCCTGATGTCCACTTTAGACTACTTTATGAAGAAAATGTTTTCAAAGTTCTTTTCCCTTCAGACTATTCTGCTGATTCTTTTGTGGAAAAGGATATCACATCCCTACCCCTTAAATACCATTTGATCTACACTGGCTTGTCTACTTTACTATTTAATCAGAAGCTTTCTAAAAGACTGAAGAGAAACTTCTTAAGTGCTAAGGAGAAAAAAAAGATGTTGTCTTTCAGTCTTGCAGTAATAATTGTAAATTCCTCTACGTATGTGAGGTCTTTTTTTTTCTCCTTAACGCAGTAAGTCTTGCTATTCACCCAAGAAATCAGGCTAAGTACTGTTCTTTAGTCTTAATAGCAAGCACATAAAATAAATTTTTCATTGGCACTTTTCTTAGAGTAGGAAAAATAGGCTTACAATGGGCACTTGATCAATTTTCAACAGTTTTAAAAGCTTTATCATGTTCTTGGTTTGTTTTCTTTCTTCCTGCTAAGTAAAAGAGTTAACCTGGAGGTGAACTTTAGGAGAGGACTTTGGCTTCTAGTTCACATGTATTCTGGTGCCGTCTTGTCAAATACTAACTAGTGATCAATGTTTAGGGTGAAGAAGCATTAAAAATCAAGTTCTGTCTTTCTTACATTGGTACTAATCTTAATGGCAGGTAAGGTGGGAAGCTTCTTGGGGTCCCCCAGCCAGAGAGTCATAAAGAGCACTTTTACCACTAGTAGGTAGATGAGCCATTGATCAGCAAGGCCTTTATCAGCAGGGCCTGAGTCAATTTAAGCCCTTGTCATTTGCATATAGTGAGGGAAGATGGTATGGAGAATTAAGAGGCACCTGCCTTTGATGGAGGCCATGGCTTTTATCATTCACTACCAGGTATGGGGAATATATTGCATCAGAGCCTATTCTTACCAGTTATGTCTGCCCCTTATTTTGATACAAGTAGAAATCGAGACCCAAGGAGGTAATCCTCTTACTTAAAATTAGACCATTTGTTAGTAGCTGATCCAGGATTAGACTCCAAATTGATGACCATTCATTTACTGAGCAAGCACTTGAGTACATATTCAGTCCATGAGGAACCTTACAGTCAAGTGTGAGAGAATGGCAGGTAAGCCAGCAATTATGGTAGAATTTGATAAGTACCACATGCTGTCAGTGCAGAGAGGTCCCTTAACCTACACTGTGGTGCTGGTCACGGAATACTTTTCAGAGAAAGGTTGGGTCAGACTTCTTGGGAAAATTATCTAGATTTCTGAAATCTTAGTTTCCCTTGTTAAGATTCCCTTGCAAAATTCAGAAAACAATTGCATACAGAGAATAGGCGCAAAGGATCTAGCCCATAGTAGGTGCTCACTAAAAGCTGACTGGTATTATATAAATGGAACAAGGCAATCTAACTACAATTTCCCCAAGACAGATGCTATTTTGAGGAGATTATACTGCAACCTAGAACGATTTACCAAGCCACAAAGTTCCAGAGGAGGTCAGTTCTCAGTGGTTGTCTTAGAGAAGTAGGTGGCAGCCAAGAGAAGAATGAAGAAAGCAAGCCCTAAAATTGGTATGGAATGTCTGCCTTGAGACTAGGCCTTTGGGCCCTTGAGATTAGGCCAAGTAGGGCCCTTGGTGCGACAGCAGGAGGAACCGAGAGCTGGAAGGACCCTTGCCCTAGGAAGTGGACGGCCCTGTTGGTAAAAGGAATAAGAGGCAACAGATTCTCAAACTTCTTTGATACTTTTAACTAATTTTCACAATGAATCACTTCTCCAGTTTCTGGAGATCCACCAAAGCTAGGGGAATGGTGTAAATCACCAGAGCAGAGGTTCTTAACCACGGAGTCCACAGATGGATGGCATGCAGTTGTGCTTATGTGCCCTATTTTTCCCCTATGGAAAGCATTCATTTCTTTCATCAAATTCTCAAGCTGCAAATCGGCAAGCTGCAAAAATGTTGAGATCCCAAGCACATAAAGTGACTCAGACCTTTAACTCAAGGTCACGGGCAACTCTGGCACAAGGAATTCATACATAATTGGGGAACCCTGCAATCATTCCTCCAACAAAAATATTCATTAGACAGGAGTGCCCCTGGGGTTCTTGGCCGAAGCAGGCACCTGGGCAAGAGAGGTGTATTTGGCCAACTTGCGCTTCTCCTGTTGGCAAGCCACCAGCAGCATTTTTCACATTGGAGGTGCCCCGTGGAAACACCTTGCAGGATGCTACCTTGTGAGATCGTTGCCAAATCCTTATCCTCTTGGCGGCAGATATGTGCATGTCTTGCCAAATGGGTTAAATCAGAAATGGTCCTAATATTGTGGAAGAAGATATCCCCTCTTCAGAGCTGCACAGTTCTGAGAACATGTTGAGTGATAAGTGTTCAAGGCATAGCATCTGATGCCAGCTTCTTAAAGCAATGACTTTTCTTATTTCACAGAGACTTTAGTCCACAATCAGTGTTTGATTAACAGACTAGTTAGTGTCAAGGCAGTAGTAATGTCAGTATTAGGGCAGAAAATCACAGATTACTCAAACTCATGGCTTAAAAAAAATTGGGGGTGAAAAGGATTTAATACATTTAATATGATTAAGATCATATCCCGATAGGAACACATCTGGATAACTAAAGGTATCATGCCAAAGAATTCAAAATAACACAGTATGATTTTTCTTAGCTAATCTCTGCTTTCTTAAATATTGGAATAAAACCTATACACCATTAATTGAGCAACTGTCCTCTTCATCCTCTATCTGGCCCAGTAACAATCTGGCTGATGAAGTGTGACATTGTGAATAATCTTGCTTTTGCCAGCTAGGCTTTTCCCACCTGCTATCACAGATGAGCCACACACCGGTATTTTCGTCAACCTGTTTGCAGTGCTGCTCAGCTCATCATTAATCTGGTGAGGCAACCACAAGAAACATCAAAACTGCTTTCCATTCTGAAAGGAAGTAAAGAAAAGTAGGTTTGTTTTTTCTATGCAATTTAATCCTAACATTGGTGTTTCCTGGGCCCCAGGCCCATCACTCTTTGAAGCAAGCAAGCTTATCTTATCGAAGTCTTTGCAGTAGAATTTTATCATAGTTTCTTAGCTTTTAGTGCCTGTTGGAAGAATTTGATGAGATCATAAAATAAGTGATTTAGTTCTTTGATTAATCATGAAGAAATGTCCTCCCTGTCATGTTGTAATGCAAGGTAACGTGCCCCTTGATGTACGGCACATCACCAAGACACCACATGTCCCTGTGAATGACCCTTGCAGTTAAAGATGAGCCTCACTTGGGTTAACTACAAAACTAGCAGGGAAGTAATGCGAAGGATAAACCCAGGCCCCAGGGAGAAAGTGAACGTTGGGATTCCAGATGCAGCCCTTTTTTACCTCAGAGGATACCATGTAAGGCTTATGGTCTCAGCAGCTTCCATGGAATAAGGGCCTACCAGGTCAGATGAACTGGGAACTCAGAGCTCACCACTCTTTTTTTTTTTTTTTTTTTTTCCACCTGGCCAGAGAAGAGACAGCATTTCACTAAAAGACCTCCTCGTTCTCATAGAAGGAAATTCTTGCCATGCCAGAATTACTTCCTTTTAAATTCCTTCTTCCTGCACCAGTGATAGGCCAAGCCTGTTCTTAACCTATTAACCACTACCAACCTCCCCACCTTTTTTCATTTGTTTGATAAACTCATGATTCACCCTAATAACCTTTCAAGTTTTACTTACTGAGTTTCATCTGATTGATAAAGCCCAGAAATATTCATGTTTGGTAGCTCCAGTTGATAAGTGGCATTTCTTATTTGGATGGTTTTGTTCATTTCATAGTCATTCTTCTTTCTTCTCAAGAGGCAAGATGCAGGATGCCTAGTTACATTTGAATTTCAGATAAACAACAAATAATAAGTACAAATATATCTTGAAGGTGATTTTTTTAATCTAAAATTCTAATTTAACTGGTGCTCTGTATTTTTATTTGCTAAACCTGGTAGCCATAGAGTGGTTCTACAAATCAGATAACTCACTCCTCAGAATTTGAAGATTGATGATATTCTTAAGGCATATTTCTGTGATAATTTCCTTACAATACAGAGCAAAGCATTATTAAATAAGGACAGAGTAAAAGAAGAAAATGGGGTTAAACATTAGATGAATATAAGTGGGGTGATAAGAACTCAATGAGCCACCTATGAAATCTATGAGATTTTTACACTGTCAGAAGAGAGTGATATGAACAAGATCCCAACAAATACCCAAAGTTAGTTTCAGTCATTCTTCCAAATGCATTAAAATGTACATTTCTATCCAGCTTCTTGTTTTGGCATTCTTAGCGAAGCTCTCCCAGTTACTTCAGTCTGCATCCTTCTGGCTTCTGATATTTTTTTCCAGAAATACACGAAACAAAAGAAACGCACTTATAACCGTAAAACATCTAGTGTAGTTCATTGGTTGTTTTTTTGTTTGTTTGTAGAGAGATTTGAAAACATTACTTTTCTATTACTTTTTCATTAAATGTGCTCAGAGGCTTCTGATCAATGGTTACATCTAATAAAAATTTAAGAACCATAGTATATGTTAGTCAAGAATAGTGGCTATCCAGGATCACAAGATGCTTATTGGAGTTTTATAATGAAGTGGTTATTAATTAAATTTGGCAACAGAAAGGGCATGAGGGTGCAGGGAAAGGGGATGCTGTCCAAGTGGAGAATTCATAGACTATACTAATAAATGAAAAAAGACGATAAATCAGTGTCTCTTAGACAAGGAGAGAACATTGGCTTTGAAATGCAACTGAACTTATTCAGGCCTCCAAGTGAGATTCTCTGGAGTAGTACCTAATTGAGTGGCTCTTTGCCTTCTGGCCATGCAGCTGAGTGATCAAAGAGCTGACCCCTAACCCAAGATGGGCTAAAATGTTTCTTACCCCTTGAAACTTTAAACTGTGAGACCCAGAAGTTGCTGGGCTCAAACTTGCTGACGGTGATGGTGGTGCTGTAGAGGAAAGATCAAGGAATATCTACAGTCATAATCCTAGAAGCTATCCTTATTCCTGCCTTTCTTTAATTTTGGATTTCAGCTCGATCTTAGATGGCATGAACTAGTTCAGTATTTTTCCAACAGATGTCTGTGTGCTTAAGTTAGCTAGAATTTGCTTTTGGGTTACTTGCAAGCAAAAAAAAAAAAAAAAAAATTGTATGATGTTTCGAGGTCAATTTCATCTTTCCTTTTGATTCTCATTCAATCAAAAATGCCAGATATTTTGTTAGGAGGGATAGACTGGTCAATGAGATGAGCATGAGCATGATTTTTATTTTGTGGAGCTTTCAGTCTAGCAGAGTAAACAGACATTGATAAAGTAATTAAAGTATAGAAGGGTTTCATTCATTCATCAACAGATATCTATTGAGCACCTATAATATATAAGGTACTGTTTCTAGACCATTGGTACAATAGTAAAGAAGACAAAGATCCCTGCCCTTGTATCTCTTAGCAAGGGATGAAAATGGTCAGCAATAAACATCAAATATATAAATAAGTAACATGGATTTGGAAGGTGGTAAATGCTATGGGAAAATAAATTAAAAAGGAGATTGGAAGGAATGTATATCAAAAGGCCTGTAGGCCAGAGAGAAATGGCAGGTTGGAGAAACTGAAAGATTATGAGAGCTAAAATAGTGACGACAAGGCAATGGCTCAAAATGACGCTGAAAAGGTTAGCCAAAGTAGATTGCTAAGGACTTTATAAGCCATTTTAAGGATTTTGAACTCATCCTAAGACAATCCAAAGCCACTTAAGAGTTTTAAGCTGTAGACTGACATGATAAGATTTGCATTTTAGATTTATCATTCTGCTTGCAACCTGGAAAACACATCGAAAGCAAACAGTAGTAGATAGGAGAGAATAATTAGGAAGCTCTTGTCCTAGTCCAAATGAGAAATGGTGACGCTCTTGACTAGCATATGTTTCATGAATTGGAAAACAGTAGCTGTGTTAAAATGGCTGTTATTGAGGCTTAGACTTTCAGCTTCTCATATTTAGAACAAATTAATGCCTGTCCAGATTTATCTTCTGTTCTCTGGGCTTTGATGCTATATAAAGCCAATTTGAAATGTTGACCACTTTTTCATTGGCTTCATATCCAAGAAGTTTCATTATGTCTCATCTTTAGGAACAAAAATATGATAAGTGTATATTTAAGGAGCTGTGGCAGCCATAAGACAGGCATTCATTCTACTCACTTGCATCTGTACCTAACTAGCCACATACTGTCATCCTGAAATTCTAGGAAAACCAATACATAATGCAAACAAACTAGGTATATACAACTCCTTTCTTAACAGGGCCTTCCCCAGTTCTTGTATTCTTTCCTCCCTAGTGAGAAGTGTAGATGATGTAGAAGAAAACCACAAAAAAAAAAAAAAAAAAAAAAAAAGAAGAAGAAAACCACATGCTCATTTTTACCACTCCACCATTGGATTTAGATGAGTGGTTATATTCCTATAAACAATGGGTCGTTTGACTCTCATAATTTGTTGTGGCATTTTGTTGCACTCACATAAGTACTTTTTAAAGGCAATGGAACTAAACAAGTGCTATGTTTGCTTGCTGCATTTAATAATACTGGTTAAATTCAGCACTTAACCAATATCATGGGTATATGTTAAGGTTATGCCCCTCTGTAATTATTTGAATTTTTGATTTCCAGCTTACATACTAATCCCAAACTAAGTGGTCAGATGTCCCTTCTTTCTTTTGAGCTGTGTCTAGCTCAGGCTCTTTCAATCTCAAAGATGAAGACAGAAATTATATCTAACCTGCAACTTCCTTGCTTCCCAGTCCCAAATGTGATAACAAAAAGAAAGAGAGATTTTTCACTCTCCTTATCATCCCTCCAAAACTTTCCCTTCCTATTCCTGAGAAGAAGAGTACTGAGTACCACTTTTTACAATATTGGAACATGGTTCTCTGTGGTCCAATTGAATGTCCTTGGTTCTTGAGAAATCTGCCTTTCCTAAGGATGCTGGGAGTGATGGAATGGGGAAATAAAGCTTAAGGGTATGGTTTTTAACTGTTCTCGTTGCAATATCTTATTATAAAAATGTACTTTTTAAACATGGGTTTCCATCTTGTATTACTTTGTGTCTTGGAGTCTCTCCCTCATGAATTACTTTGCATCTTGTTTGAAGTGAACCATTTTAAAATTTATATCCTGTCCTACTTTTATTTCAAGAACTTTACTTAAAATATCTTTTTTTTCTCTTACCCTGCTCAGATATGCATGAACATTTTATGCATTTCACACTCTTTAAGATAGAGAAAATAATATGCTAATTTGAATAGTGGTAAAAATCAGAGTCAGAATAGAGATTTTATTCTCAGAGAGTGGACATTGCAATATCTTCATATGGCTATCAGTTACCTGCATTGTTAATATAAGTCATGCAAAAGATGTGGATTCGTAACACAAGGCAGTAGAACATGAATTTGGGAGTACTCTCAGTGGGATGAAACGAGCGTAGTGGATATTTGCTCCTTGAGGGCAGGTAACGTATTCTACTCCCTTTTGTATCATCTACTCCACTCAAGGAGTCAAGCATATACATACCACTTACACAACATGTACTTAGATGAGTAGATTGAAATTAATGATAAATACTTATGACACATCTGGTACTCTATTTAATTTTATGAGAAATCACACAGGGGATGGCAAAAGAAGAGATTTTGGCCAGGTTTTCAGTACGGAGTTATGTCACTCTAGGGCTGGTATGCGGACACCCCAAAGGAAGGAAGAGCCCAGGAAGGGAGCTGCTGAAGAGCAGACTAGAAATGAGACAAGTGGTCCTCCAATTTGAGTATGCAGAGTGCTAGGCACTGCCTCCTGGGAGTTTCTGATTCAGTAGATCTGAAGTGGGGCCCAAGAATTTGCGTTTCTCACAATCCCCCCCCCCTCCCCGCAAGGTGATGCTGATGCTGCTAATCCAAGTAGCCCACTTAAAAACTACAGAATTAGACCTTGGAGAGCTGGCTCAGCTGAAGGACCGGGGCAGACTGCTTGCTGTGTGATCTGCACAGAGAAGGGTGGGGCGATTTCAGAGACATCTGAGGGCAGTATCTAGAATAGTTTTAAGTCTTGCTTCCTCTCAGTCAACAGGACTGATGGCTACACTCTGGCAGGAAAACGAGAGAGTGGTTTCACGAACTCAAATGAGAGTTAAAATCAGCTGACATAAATGAGATGGAAGTTAACCTAATTTAGCAATGTAAGACCATGTGCATATATATATACATATATATATTTAAGCTAATTTATATATAGGTAATTCCCCGAAATATCCTTACACTGCAAGGAAAGTTTATGCTCTTTAGCTGACTATGCATACGTCAAGGTAAATGGGGAAGGTGAAGAAAGGGCAGCCCAAGGAGAGAGGAAAGCCCATTCATCCTAAAGAAAGCATTTAGGAGAAACCACTCCCACCCATCCCTCTTCCCACTCAACACCATCTCTCAGGTAAATAGCCTTAGGAGGTTTCTGAAACCGTGGCAAGGGCTTCAGTAACCAGGTGTCCTGGGAACACATCTCATCTTATTGCAGTACTGAAATGGAAACACCCTAAAATTTAGAACTGATTTCATAGGCTTTGTTGTGTTCGGCTAATTAGGTTCTTGCATTTTTAAAACTCAGACTATGAAGTTTTTGCATACTTATCTGTGTTTCTTTCAGAGGAATTTTGTATAAGGCAAGAAACATTTAGGACTTTGAGGAAATATTGGCATTTTTTTCGTTACAGAATTTCATGGGTTCAGGTGGATTTTCTCAATTTGCCAACAACAACAAAAAAAAGAATAGAGACATTACACTAAAATGAACTGCATCTTTTTAAAAAGCACATTTTGGTAACCAAATAGTTGCTCGTATTTAATTTAATTTAGTTTTTGTTAATTTGAAAATATTTTTAAAAAAACTGCTTAATGATCTTTTCAAGGAAAGGCTCAGCTCATATATTAAACACACACACACACACACACACACACACACACATAAAAACGACTCTGGAGACCTTGGCTACACATCTAGCGGTCAAATATTTCAATGCTTCGTTGCTCCCGTTCCTGTTACAGGTACATGTGACAGCGCCGCAGCTATGAGTGGAATTTTAAAGAGGAAGTTTGAAGAAGTTGACGGCTCCTCACCCTGCTCCTCTGTGCGGGAATCAGATGATGAAGTTTCCAGCAGTGAAAGTGCTGACAGTGGGGACAGTGTCAATCCATCCACTTCTAATCATTTTCCCCGTGAGTACTGAAACCATACCAGAAGCTGGTTGTCATCTAATGTGGCAGTGAAAATAAATGTCATCTTGATCATTTTTTTAAACCTTTATTACTAGTTCTGTTTTGTTTTTGTAATTGATATAAAAACAAAACATGATTAAGTAAAAATGAAACATCTTTGAGGCATCAGTAGATTTATTTGGACTGCTTTTGGCAATGGATTATTTGATGGTGTTAACCGACTGACTCAATGAAAAAATAGTATTTTATTATTAATAATTTTTAAAGGAAGAATCCTACTGAGAGTAGATGGGGATAGACAAGTCTAGGCACAAAAATGTATCCTCTCATAGCTGAAAACATATTGGGGGGAAGAGGAAGAAAATGGATGTATTTGGGAGTGGAAGGTCAAGGTTATGATGAGAAAGAGCTTGCCAACCATGCATGAAGAGACGAGGAAACTGAGAAACTCTTCCAAGTATGCAAGTGCATGCAGTTGATACTTCTTTCTGCTCATTCTTTTATCCTTTATCCTCAAGAATAATATTTAAAGCCCACAAAGATAAAAAAGAGATGTATGCCTTCTCATTGATTCCTTTTTCTGCCACACTCTAATGGTAGCCTTTCCTGTCAAGAAAGGTATTATGAGTTTTGCAGGACTGATGAGAAAAATTCTTAAAGTAATACAATCCACAAGCTAAAAGAAGTAGATTAGTAATAGCTAAAAGATCTTAAATTTATGTTTCCCACAAGAAGATTTTACTATATCTTAATACCATAGTAGATAACGAGTCTACGTTTCTCCATTTTTCAATTAAGTGGCTGATTTTATTAATATATGATTCTGTAACATAGGATTGATTTTGGAAATGTGACCACCCAGAAAACCAAAAGAATTAGCAATAGTTTTAAAGGGTAATAAGGATCTCAATAAAACTGATGAGTATGAAACAAACATACTAAAATCAGAAGCATTCCTTTAAACAGGCAAAACTAATAGAAAATATAATGAAAGGGCAATTACAATGATCATAGCAGATAAAGAAAACATAAAATATTCAGGGACATGGTTATTGTGTAATGTGGGAGATCTACAAATACATTTATATATGTCATGATGATATGAGGTGAGCTTGTGTTTTTGATTTAAAAGAAGATACATGTGTACCTATTTGGTCTTATATGAAGAGTGATAATAGCAACAACATGATCATCTGATGGAGTTTCATGAGAATCAACAGAGCAAGTGAGATGAAACATGAAACATGAAAAAACTTTGAAATACACATGAAACAACTTTGTAAAATGCTAAGTACTAAGAACATGTTATATTGAAAATTATGATCATAGCTAACATTTATTACATAAATGCTCCAAAAGCTTTATATGCATTATACCTACTCTTTTTATCAGTTCTGGAGGTACTATTACCTTCAGTTTAAGAGGAAATACCTGAGGCTCAGAGAGGCTAAGCTCCTTGCCCAAGATCACACACGATTTGAGCCTAGATACATATGTATATGTGTGTGTTTCACTTCATAGTCTTTGCTTTTTTCCATTACCTCATGCTGCTCCTTACGTGTATAATATTGGACATATCTCTAAAGTGTTTAATGTGAATTATAAAAGAATTAGATGAATTAGTAAAGAGATAAGTTATGTTTCTGGGTATAAAAATAATTATTAAAGCTTTCACATTAATCTATACATATAAGCATAATGTCAATAAAGTTCTCAGCTGCGTTTTCTTAGAAGGCAATAGAATGACAAAAATCTATTTGGGAAAATAAGCTAATGAGAATGTAGGTTTATTTTTAAAAAGAAGCTAAAGGTTGAAAAGTCATTCCAGACCTCAAATCATAATAGAAAATGATATAATTTATCTTTTTTGATACTGTGCTAGATCTGGGAAAATATAGAAAAATCTCAACATGTTATATATGTTTAATATATAAGAATAGAGCACTACAGAGCAATGACAAAGGAAAAAATATTTAATAAATGGTTGTGGTGTTGGAGTTTGAGAAAGAAGTAATTTAGATACACATCTCACAACATAAGCCAAAATACATTCCAGACGGATTAAATAATTTTTTTAATCAAATTATGGGGATATCGCTTATTTGTCTTTGGTAGGATCATTATCTGAGCTTTGAAGTAACAAAGTCACATTGCAAAATATTTATGATATATTAAATATACTATTTATTATATTTAATTTAATAAAAAACATGAATTCTTAGATAACCCCCAAAGACGATCCACACAATAGGAAATATGATTAGCAAACATTTTAAAGCATTTAACAATAATAATAACAATGCAGATTAAAACAATACTAATGGGCTTCCATTAGTATGAAGTCACAGAAATTTCATCTCTGAAATTAGCGCTCTTCTCTCCAATAAAAACTACTAATACCTGAGTGTCGGTGAAAGTCACAGTATAAATCCCATGTACGTACATTGTGACTAATGACAGTGAAATTTACAAAGCACTTGGTTAATACAAGAGCCACAATATTATTCATAAATCTGTACTTCAGATAGTTTACCTAAAGGATGAAACATCGAAAACAAGAAAAAAACTGCAGAAGTGAAAATGTTGGTGATTAGTGGTAGTACCAAAAATGGGGGTTAAAAAAATGGGGGTTGTTGGTGGGGAAGAGAAAGATAAGATGTTTAGGAGCAGGGAAATGCTCCATTAAGTTATAGTGACTTACACAATTGATTTTCATGATAGTTCTGAAGACCTTATGACAATTATGTAAAATGTTCATGAGATAATGTTAAGGAAAAACAAATATAAAATTTTACCTATACCATCAGGGAAAACCGATGTATGTGTAAAGGCGAGGAATGCTATAACCGCCTAAGCACTGATAATGATTTGATTTTTCTGAGGTATTAAAAAAAAGATGGATGAATTTCTATACTTATTAATTTTCATCTCTATTGATATTTTATGTCTCCCACAACAAAAAAAAAGCTTTAAATTTAAACTAAAATGATGACTTTGGTTCAAATTGTGTTTATGTATGTGGACAGCAGTTTGAAATGGCATAATCAGCTAAATCATGCAATACTGCAGCTAACTAGTAAAAACTTTTATAAGTTATGTCTAACAAAATGATTTTTCTTATTAAAGAAAATAGACATATTTTATGATATCCAACAAGTCATCAAAATGTGAGTGCCTGCCTCTTGATCTTGGGTTGTGAGTTTAAGCCCCACATTGGGTATAGAGATTGCTTAAAAATAAAATCTTAAAAAAATTAAAATACATATTAAAAATAAAGAAGTTCTCAAAATCTGTCAGCTCATCATTTATTAGCAGTGGTAGTTGGCAATGTGTTAGTTTACTAAATTGCTGATTTAACTGTATTAAATGAAATCTGACAGATTTTTCATAATTTTTAGAGATAATTAAATGATTAATTTAATTTAAAAGTACCCTTTTCAATAAATAGTCTGCTTAGTTCACTGTATTCATGTTATGGAGAGGGAGAAAAAATGGGAGGGAAAAGCACAGAATCAAGAGATAAAAATTCTACCTAGAATATTTTTTTGTGTGAAAGACCTGTGGATGTTAACTGATGTGAGAAGAGTAGTTGAAAGGGTTTCTTGTTTCTAGAAATGCATTTCGGATTATTCACTTGTTCAAAAATGTATGTACAGGTTTTTAGAAAATGTTTGGGGTTTTTTTCATCTTGATTAAAGTATGTACTTAGCCGCAGTGGTCTTATCTGCATGTGAATCTATGGATATAAATTTTTAGGAATGTTATTATTGGTGAATTCTGTTTCTTTAGAATTTATCTCTACTTTCAAAAAAAAAAAAAAAACCTGTCTTAGAGTAAAGGATTTTTGATGACTTATCAAATTTGTGTAGCATTAGGAAACCAAATTTAGTTTCACATTGAGATTTTTTTAAACGTGGTTATTTAAATCTCACCCATCATGAGCTCATCTTTCAAATTAAAAATATCCCACGTTCTCAGTGCTTTATAGGCATAGACATATTGTGTAGCATAACATTTTGTTGTCATTACAGATACAGGCATTGATAAGATTGTTTGGTACGTGTCAGCAGCTGTGTTAGTAAAAAATTCCATGCTATTCTAAGCTTTCTGTAAGGATACTCCATTTGCAGCGCATCACATTGTGAGAGCTTCAAAATATAAATCAATAAGGGAATTATGCCTTTTTTCCACGGACTTCTGAGTTTTGCTAGGCAACTAGCATGCTTACCAACGATCAACCAAGGTCATATCTTGTACTTCCCTTGAGATAGAAGCATCTGGATTCTGTATTGCTGTGGAACGCTTTGTTTCATCAAATCCCTGTGGTTCTATAGCCAATCAGCCTGTACTGGAGCACTGTCGAAAGGAAAGCTGCAGTGAAGCTACTAGAGAGGAAGGATTTTTTTCCTGCCCTCTCAAGGTTCTTGGCGCTTCACACAAGTAATGAGAAGCTGTGTGATGAAACATCCCCCCAAAAGCAACACATTATTTTTCCTGAAACAGTGTTTCTACAAATAAGTGTAGAGAATTCAGGAAGTAAAAATATCAAGAGGTAAAAGGATAGTTCTAAACTGCACGTGGAAGCAGGTAGTAGATGTCTTATATAAAGAGGGATACTATTTTCTAATGGACAAATCACTTTCACATTCTTGGGTTCATTGGATATCCCAAAATTGTTGTGTGACTAGAAGCTATTATTGTAACCATTTTTTAAAAGTAGAAATTACCATTCAGAGATGTATTCTTAATTTACCCGAAGGCTAAGATTGTGTTTCCCTCCCTCCGTCTTTCTTTTCTTTATTTCCCTCCCTTTCCTCTCTGAGCCCCACACAGGGCAAAAATATGCTACCATGTGCAACCGAGTCAGACTGTTTCTCCAATGTCATTTCCCTCCCACTGACTGCACATTTCTTAATGGGATTAGAGATCAAGAATCCACAGAAAACAGATTTTGCCACGAAACTTTGTACTGGAAGTTTGACTAAAACATACCTATTCTCTTACACAAGCAGTTAAAATGCACTGAAGATTTAGATTCAGTTCCAACGAATAGAGTGTATCTTATATTCCAGGTTCTGAGGTCGGTGCTTTCAGATGTGACAAAATGATAGAATACAAGTGGTAAATACAACTTAAATACACGGGGGCAGGTCATGTCTACCCAGCACTGTGGTTTACTTTGGGAACTTCCTATGCCAAAAATAAACGTAGCAATCTACCTCTGAACCTTTGATTTTTCAAACCATGGAGGAATGTTCAAGCAGGAACCCAACACAGGAGTTTTAAGGGAAGTCTTTGATTAAGCAGGAGGTGGGGTCACATGACCCCCAAAATCTCTTTTCAGTTCTGTGATAATATGATTCTAAGAATGAGGATCAAAAAGTATCTTAAGTTAGATCTGAGACCAAGTAAGAAGAGGTAAGCAGCGTAAGTCAAGAAAATGTACAATTAAGAGATTTCCAGATCGTCTGCATCCCCTGCGTTGAAGACCAGTTAGGATGGCCCTTGTCAGATCAGACCTGGAACCGGTTGCAGATGTACTTATACTAGGTCAGTGTCCCTATCTGAACACCAGACATGGCCAGTTGAATCTTCAGGTATTTAATTGGTTGGGGAAATGGGAATATGGGATATAATTTGGAGTGGAGGATGATAGATACGAGTCAGTGGTCCATTTAGAAAATACTCATTTGAATGCCCCGTAAAGTCCAATTCCAATGCAATGGAATTGTTTTCAGATCATTTCATCTGAGAGATCTGAGAGAGCCGGTATGATGAATCAGAGATGGTTAACCATTGCTGCCTCCTCTGGCCTTACTGAGACCATCCTTCGGGCTGAAATGTCTTCTCTGCCTCCCAGTGTCTATGAAGTTCTGCATCTGCTTTAAGATTCACATCAAATATTTCTTTCTCCATGAAAACTTTACCAAGTCTCTCATTTTACTCTGCTCTTTACCTGAATCTTTTGGTATTTTGCCAACATTCACAAATTTTGACTGTGGTTTTGTGTCTTCTTTCCATCCCAGGATTTCCCCCCAAACCATCATGTCAGTAGCCACGTGAGGGCTCACTGAACCATTAGCCTCATGTTTCCCTGACCACCTCTATTCTGAAGTCTTTATTTCTATCCTATTTATGTCCTTTACCTCCACTCCATTCAATTGCTCATGTGCACAGCCTTACCCAGCGTATTGTTACAAACTGCAACAGCTCTACCACCAAAATATCACATTCCAGTATTCCTAACTCAGACCACAACTCCTTTTCCTTCCATGTCCTTCCTCCCCGACCACTTTTTTTTACCTCATCTTGTTTTCCCCACCTCTTGTTTTTACCTATCTTCCTACCTTTTACCATGTGCTCCATTATTTCTGGGGTTTTTTGGGTTTTGTTTTTTAATTTGGAGGCCAGGGCTTTTAATCATTTTCTTCCTATATTCTTCACTCCATATTCCCTTTTTATTCAAATATCTAAAAACTTGAAAGAAGTTTTAAAGAAAATGGAAAAAAAAAAAACCCACTGTGCATTTCAGACTCAGCTGCTCAGGACTGCCTCACTGCCATCCTGCTAGGTGCCCCCAGTCGGCTTTCTCTCCCACTTCACAGCGCAGAGTGTGTCAGACTCGTGTCACTCCACCTGCTACCTCATCCTCAGCAGACCTTTCCTTCTCATCATTGTAGACCCTGCCTTCAATAACTGTCCTTCTCCCTTTAAGCAGGGCACTCAAAATGAGTTTTGAAGGAATGAGTATAAGCTCATCAAAGGCAGGAAATAGGTCTTTGTATGCCCAGCTTCTAGTAAACACTTAATAAATATTTCCATAAATGGCTGAATGAATGGATGCTTATTAAACACGTGCTGTTTGCCATTCACTGCACAAGTAGTAGGAGCTAGAAATATAAAAGTCAATGAGACATGATTCAGCTTCCGTAGAAACTCACAGCCTAATAGCACTAAAGCACGTATCCACCACTGCCCAAATTCTGTTTCACAAGGTAGTTATTGGTGCACACACCTTATCTTTTCTGGAGATTTACAGAGCTTACGCTTGTGTTCTTCTCAGTGCTGACTGGTGCAAGTTCAATTACTGTTAAAGGCTTGATAAATAACAGTTAGCTTTGTAAAGAGTGGTCTTTTTTTTTTTTTTTTTTTTTTTTTTTTAGTACAACTAAACCATACAGAGGAAAAAAAATAATGCATTTATTGTAGGACTTTATAAGGGCATGGGCATTAGTGGAAATAAATACCAATTTACAAGCTAACTCTGTAATTTATGATTTTGATGGGTGTCATTGTGATATATCAGGTTCTTGATTTAGCAGTTATTATATCCAAATACATGTAATGGTGAACCGTGTTTTAAATAGGGTCTGACTGTAATTATGTATTCCTAACATGTACCTTTCTGGTTTCATTTGCTTATATATAGCTTTCCCAGGCAGAAACATCACTGTTTAATTGGATGCCATGCAGCTCTTTATGCAGTAGCTGTATAACACACTTGAGGGAGTCCGAGTTGCTTTCACCTTCACCATCCTTTGATTCGGCTAAGAAAAAAAAGGCATTACCAAGTCAGATCACTAACATTATATAAATACAGTTCCTTTAGTTGTTGTTTGATTTGGTTTAAATTCAGCATCAAGACCTCAGATTTAGCCTTAATAAATGGTAACGTCAGACTTAGCTCTTTATTCCAGATGATCAAAAATTCTGTTATTGTTTCCTTCTTTGTTTTTCCTCCCCCAGTCATGTGTCCTATAAATATGCCTCTGATCTGTCCACTTACCTCCATTTGTGTTGCCACCCAAAGACATCTGACTTTTGTCTCTCTCCTGGACTCCTGTAGGAGCCTTCCAGCTGTTTTCTGCTTCCTCTCGTGTGGGAGCCTCAGTGTTATCTCTCTGCAGGAGTACATTGGCTCTCATCACTTCCCTACTTAAATCCTTAAGTTGCTTTCGGATGTTCTCATTACTGAGGCCTCCAAAACCCTATCCAGCCCCATGATTGAGCCCATGCATTCCTCCCCAACTTCCCTTTTCAATCTTCCCTTCATCTCTAAAATTCAGTCACACTGATCATGAGTCAGGTTTTTATTTTTTATTTTTTTAAGATTTATCCATTTATTCATGAGAGACATGAGAGAGTGAGAGAGAGAGAGAGAGAGAGAGAGAGATAGGCAGAGGGAGAAGCAGGGCCCGCAGGAAGCCCGATGTGGGATTCGATCCAGGATCCCAGGATCACGCCCTGAGCTGAAGGCAGACGCTCAACCGCTGAGCCACGCAAGAGTCCCGACTCAGTTTGTTTTTTAATGTTTTTTTATTTAGATTCTAATTAGTTAACATACAGTGTAATATTAGTTTTAAGTGTAACCTAACAAACCCTTCTTGCCCTAAGGTCCTGCCTGGGACAGTCTTTGCATGACTGTTGCTTTATACTTCAGGTTCAGCTTAAATATCAGCTCTTTCTTGGAGCTGTCCCTGATCACCCATCCAAGGAAGGCAGGCCCAAAATTCTCATCTCTTAGAGATGTATATTTCATCTCTTAGAGATTAAATTTTACAGTGAAAAATGCTATCTTGGAGTTACTTTTAAATAACCCAGAAAAAAAAAAAAAAAAAAAGAAGAGTGAGAGAGAGAAAATGAGATTGAAAAAATATATATATTACTCTATATTTTTATATAATTAACATTTTACATAATACATTTTAAAAGCATGTAGGTCCAACTTATCCTTAAATTCCTGTGAAAGGGTCAAGGGCTTAAAAAATGACCAAGTAAAATTTTGAAAAAGAAATAAGGAAAAAGGAAAGCATGCTGACCTTTAGAGATTTCAATACCTCAAATGCTACAATAGTTAAAACACATAAAATTAGCTCAGACTGCACATGGAATAAATAGAGAGCTTAGAAACAAACCCACATTTAAATGGCAGTTTGGTATGTGACGGAGGACACTGAAGATGAGT
Organism: Canis aureus; assembly: GCF_053574225.1. Classification (NCBI taxonomy): domain Eukaryota; kingdom Metazoa; phylum Chordata; class Mammalia; order Carnivora; family Canidae; genus Canis; species Canis aureus. Next base: position 20,083,906 of record NC_135644.1, on the reverse strand, counting down.
TGGAAAAGGAGAGATTGTTCTAATAAATGACCTTTTAACAACTGGCCAGTCACATTAAAAAAAGATAAAATTAGTGGGGCGTCTGTCTGCGTGGCTCAGTCTGTCGAGCATCTGACTCTTGATTTTGGCTCAGGTCATGATCTCAGGGTTGTGAGATCCAGCCCCTCTTCAGGCTCTTTGCTCAGAGGGGAGCTTGCTGAAGATTCTCTCTCTCCCTCCCCCTCTGTCCTTTCCCCCCCAGCTCTTGAGCACATGTGCTCTCTCTCTCTCTAAAAGAAAGAGATAAAATTAGATCCATACCTCATACCATACATGAAAATTAATCCCCAATGAACCAAAAACCAAAAAGTAAAAAAACAAACTATACTATAAAAGCTGTAGAAAAAGATGAGCTGCAGACTGGAAAAATATTTGCAATTCACTAATTGATAAGAAATTAGTATTTGAATATAAAAGGAACTCCTACAAAAATAAAGAAGAGCCAATGCAATAAAAAAAAAGAGAACATGAATAGATAAGACACAGAAAAAAGAACTAATACAATTCTGAACAGATGTTCAGTTCTGTTAATAATAAGGGAAATTAAAATTGAAAGAAGACACCATATTACATGTATCAAATCATCAGATTTTAATGTTTCACAATATCACATATTGACAAGCATGTGTTGATGCAGGAACTCCCACAATGCCAGTGTGAGTGTCAGATAGTTCAATCACCTAGCAAACCCCATAATGAAAGTTAAAAGAAAGATTAACTGTGCATCAGTATAGGATTGGATAACTGTAGTTTGCTCCTATAATCATAAATCGAATAACATATTGAACTGAATAGCCAAGTTTACATGTACGTACTGTGACGTATGCAAGTGACGTATGCAAATTGCAAAACTCTATGTGATACACTTAAGTAATGAAAACACACACAACAATACTATATTTTATAGAAGTAAAAATACGTATAGGAAGGAATGATACACAGCAATGTAAGGATCGGTACCTGTGAGATGAAGAGTGTAAGAATGGGTGGTAGGTGCTTACCTATACTTCCTCGCTTTTGTCTATATTTTAAATTAGCAATCTGAAGTAAATATGGTAAAATACTAACATCCATAAATATGGATAGTAAGGGATGCCTGGTGGCCCAGCAGTTGAGCATCAGCCTTGGGCTCAGGGCGTGATCCCACGGTTCTGGAATCGAGTCCCGTATCAGGCTCCTTGCATGGGGCCTGCTTCTCCCTCTATGTCTCTGCTTCTCTCTGTGTGTTTCTCATGAATACATAAATAAAATATTTTTTTAAAAATATGGATCGTAAGTACATATTTTTTCTGGAAGTTTGGATTATTTTATCATTTTTAACAAGTTCTACATACCTTTTGCTAGAGATCAAAGTCTATAGATTATCCCACCATTCACTTTCTCAGCATCCTTTTTTTCCCTTCACAGTACATAGTGCAATTTGAACTATTCTATAGTGTATTTGTTTTGATTTGGTTCTTTGAGAGTCAAGGAGAGAGAGAGAGAGAGCACGCACACATTCACGTGAGAGCACGAGCAAGCAAGCACAAGTAGGGGGTGGGGGTGCAGAGGAAAAGAGAGAATCCCAAGGAGGTTCCATGCTCAGCATGAAGCTCAAATCTTGTGATTCTGAGATCATGACCTGAGCCAAAATCAGGAGTCAGATGCTCAACCAACTGAACCACGCAGGTGCCTAAGTATATTTGTTTATACTTGTATATTTTTATATATTTGTTTATATTTGTGTGCCTGTTTTGCTTAGCATTGTATTCCTAATAGGAAAAGGCTGAAGAGCCCTGTAGCACATTAGAAACTTCCAGGCCAAATGAGGTCAGTAAGTAGAACTAAATTTAATATATTCATTGAGAGTCTTCATCTTGTCCACAGTGATAGCCAAGTGACATTGCCAAATGTTTCCCCGAAATCCCTTCACACACATCCATTGCCTAAATCCTAAAATGTAGAGAGCTGTATCCTCCCCCAGGTGTTAGGCTCTAGGATGTACAGTGACATTTAGAAAAATTATTGTTAGAAATTGCTTCTTGTGCTTATAAAATGCACTATCCACTGTTACGCTATATATACAGCTAGTCCCACATGACCTTTCCCCTCTTGTGATGTTAAGGTAGGATATTGTTTCTTTAGTTGATCTTCAGCGAGGGAGTTGCTTGTGTTTGGGAGCCATTGTGAGAGAAAAATGTTTAGGTTTGCTGTGATTTTTCTTTCCCTAATGCATCAGTTGAATTTGTGAAAATGAGACTCTATTGCAAATTTCTTCAGTTTGTTATAATTGGAAAATCCACAACCAAGGAGCCACAAGATCCCCAATATAGTCTTAGTTCTGTTACAAGCAGCTCTGACTGTAGTTAAATCATTTAACCTGCTTCTTCATTTGAAAAATGCGAAAATAGATTGGTTTTCAAGGTATGGTAATTTGCATGAGTTTCAGGTAATCCTTCTTCCCTCTGAATATAATATGCTACTGAAAACCCTTTATGCTTGAGTTATTTATATCGTATTTGAGGATATCTTTCAATGTTTATGCTTGTGTACAGTTGGAATATCTATATACAAGTCCAACAGATTATTCCATTTGGTGATTTTACCTTGTGATTTCCACATAAATAAGTGAAAATCACGTGAATTATTTTAATTGATTTGCTTTAGGATGTCTTGATTAAGTAGATAAAATACTCAAAGCATAGTATATTAGAACTATAAAAAAAGACAGTTTAATAATATAGGACTGAGTAAAAATAAATTATGATATATGTTGGTCTGTTGGCAGAGAACTATTGGAGAAATAAGTAGAATATTCAGATACTTAAATGATTTTTAAAAATTATTTTCAGGGCTATCCTTAGCTAAAATGTGTAAGTAAACACTCTGGAACATCTCATTACCACAAAGGAATATTCTAACTGAAAATTTCTAAAGAAAGTCACAAAAGAATGAAGGATTCGCAGAAATTTTTTATCTGGTACATTTTTTAAGTTCATGGTCATTTGATATCATAAAATGTTATTTATAACTGAATTTCTGCGTTCGTCTCATCTATGTGCTAATTGTGTTTTAATATTGGTGAGGTCAACCCTGCTTGTGAACAGATTGTGCAGGCGGTTAGACAGTATATTTTAAGAGGCATTTCTGTCCTGAAATATCTTCTACCACATGACTGAAAGTTTCATCATGAATGTAATCCCTTTGGGATGACTATTAAAATCTACATATACGTGGCCTATCTAGTATTCTAAAATACGATGTCTGGACTGAAATCGCCTAGATTCTCATCAAAGATTTTCAACTCAGAGGCAAATAATGTGATATCTCTAATATTTGGCTTCCTCATCTTTGAATGCCGATAGAAAAAAAATACTACCTACATTGTAAGTTTGATGGTAGCTTAAATGAGTGAATAAAGGCAAATTGCTTTATACTGTACTTGCTATTTAGTAAAGGTCCAAACAGTATTAGCTGTGCTGATGGTGATTCCAATGAGGGACAACTCAAATTTTATTAATAGTTATTCTAGAAAACAGCCTATATGGACAGTACGTCACCAAAGGAAAGAGACATATTTCAGTTATGTTTTTGATAGAGTGGGAGAGAAGTCTGGAAAGATCTAGGTAACGGATGTAAATCCTGGATCTTCAGATCCAAGGAAGTGATATAACTGTGAGAAAGCAGCCAGGTGTATGACAAGAGGGCATGGTGGCCCTTGACTATATCTTCCTAAAGGCTTTATATTTAATAATAGTAATAATAATGATAAACCTATCTAATCCAGGGAAATTCTTCTTAAAGCTATTTTCAGTTTACTATCGTACCTGTTTGCTATTCCTAGTCTAGGCAGTGGAGCATTACTTAGAAGACATCACAATATTCAATCCTGGCTGCTGCAGAAGGAAGAATTTCCAGCATATACTTATCATTCTTGCCAGCATTAGTCCTAAAAAATTCTGGGGATTAAGAATAATAATCATAGCAGTAATAACTAGCATTTATTGAATTTTCATTAAATGTCCAGTGCTAGGAACTGCACTCACATTGGTCTCTTACTTAATTAGCTCAACGTATGAAGCATCTGATGCTGATTTTAAGTAGGTGCCCAGAATCACAAAGCTAATAAGCTTGTGATCTTTGCATCATTCTGACTCTGAATCCTGTATGTTATACTATTGTTTTCTTTTTTTTATACTATTGTTTTCTGTAATTAATGTTGAAAACAGCATTATCAATCTTTCTCATGCTAGCATCACTTTTCAGACTTCTGAAAACATCTCCTGACAGTTTCCAATTTAGAAAATATAGTAAAGTCTACTGCTAATTACTCCAATAGCACACAGATTCCATTTTAAATGAGAGAAGCTCGATAAAGAGTGCATGGATTGAGTTCAAAGCTCCATTTGCTTGCTAATTCTCTCACGCATACAACTTTTTGCACTGATCATAAACCTTTGTATTCAAATGCTGTGGTTGATAGAACTTGGCCCTGTTAGATTTTTTTGAGGCTGAATTGGTCTCTTTCTGAGCAGTGTTTTCTTTCCCAAGAAAAAAACGCAGGGAGGAAGAGATGCTGACATTGTTATGACTGAGAGAGTAAGTCTGGGCATTGTGGTACCTCCCAGCCAAGCCCCCTTCCCTGTGGGAAGTGTTTCAGGGCTGCAGAGAGGGGGCATTTTGGCAGCTGCCCCCCCACTTTGATTGACCACATCAGGCTTTAAAAACATCTATGGGTTCATTAGCATCAGCCATTTGCGGAGCTCTTCTGTAGACCATCTTAATGGAAACACGTGAGAGCTTTTATGAGTGTACTCCAAGATAGGATTTATGGGAAATAGTCACAGCAAGTGTTTGATGTCTTTTGGACTTAGGCTCCTAAACTCTAGGCACCATCAGGACATCAATAAAGCATGACTTTTGTGTAAATATCAGGAGAGAAATAAGTGTTGGCGCAGTTATTTCTGGAAATTTTTCTATAACAGTTATCAAGGACAATTTACTAGAACAAATGGATAGTAACTTTAGACTTAAAAGTCAAGCAGAGGGAAGAAAGGAGGGAGGGAGACAGAGGGGGGAGGGAAGATAATGAGGTCGATTGGACTGAAGATGTGTACTTATATACTCAGAATATGGGATTAGGGAAGAGAAAGGCATTTGAACAGGAAAACCATTGCAGGATGGAGGGCTGTGCTTGCTCAAGCACCTGGCACACTTAGCAAACACATGGGTGGTAAATAAACATATGCATTATAATACCAGTTGTTACTGTTCCAGTTAGCATCTCTCAAAGTTTCCAGTTAAGAGACAAAATCTATTGCTACCTCCTGAGAAAGGTGGGCTTCTTTTGAAATGGTAAAAAAAAAAATGTGAGGTTTTAAAAAATATTTGCTACTACACTTTACATGCATTAACACATGCAGTTGTTACAGCAATCCTAGGAATAGCGTATTACTTTTAATCCTAATCATACAGATGATAAAACGGGAGTTCAGAGAAGGTTAGTGACTTTTCCAGAGTCCTACTGTTATTAGTAAGGGGTAGAACCAGATTCAAGCCCTGGCCAGCCTCACTGTGGTGTTTGACCTCTTCAATGTACGCCTTATGGAAGCCTCAAAGGACCTGCTCAATGAAAACTTCTCTTTATCTTTGATATGCAGTTCTTAATCTAGGCTTAGTCTAGGCTTTGTAGAAATCTTTCTACTTTCTATGTAGAAAATGAAATCACTGTCAAATGACTTCATTTAAAAAGTCTTTGTTACGCAGCTTTGATTTGTATTGCCTAAAAAGTAAAGACATCTATAATTCAATATATTTGCTCTTGCCTTTAACTCTTTTTTTATAATGTTCACCTTCATATTGTCTAGGAAATGTTTATAAAACCACAAGATGCTTGCCAAAGTGTTAAATGCCATTTGCACTTCTTACAAACATTATTTTTGTTGTTTTTCTTGGCAATCAATTTGTTCTCTAATATTCACAATTATATTTTGTATACAGCAGCATTATTAATTACCTTAGAATTGCTGAATAATAGAACTATGCATATGTAAAGGAGAGTGAGAATGCTATATGACTTGGATTCATTTTTTTCAAAGTTTTAAGGATATATGAGTAAGAATATCAGTTATAACCATCAAAACAGTGAAATTCCAGAAAGATTGTTTTTCATAGATCAAATAGCTCTTTAGTTTTTGTCTTTATGCTTATTTTGTACTTTGAATCATTCCCACAAAAAATGATATTAACATAAAATTATATTAACTGAATTTTTCAGCTATGGTGTGGGTATTTGCATTATGGAGATTGGCAGACAACACACATCAGAATCATGAATTTATTGCTTTATAGATAGTGTAGACTTAAGAAAGCAATGAGAAAATGTGAATACAAATTAAAATTATGTAATTTCTGTAGCTTTTACATTGTACATAGCATAAAAAGATGAAAAGTCTTTTAATAGTCAAAAGTTATCCTACCTAACAAAGAAGTCATTCATGTCATCAATGGATGAGTTGTCTCAACATGTCTTCAATGCTTTATTGTCTCATTTACTTAAATGAAAATGTCAACCAGTATTTATATCTAAACAACCTTTATCTGTCGGTTGCAACTAGAGGTTGGTGATGGATACATAAATTAAGCAAAAATCAATTGACAGTTGATTCCATGAGAACCAATTGATTAAATGGAATTACAATAAAGAGAATTTATATTTTATTATTATTTGTAAATCATGGGCTACGCTTCTTTATATAAGTAAAATTTATAATAAATATATGCATTTTTTGTGGGGAGCCAGCTGTTAAACATTTACCAGAACACCACTGGGTTCACTCTATGATTATATTTAAACTCACCAGTTTTTTTTACGTTTTTCTGCACTTCTCTTTTATTCTTTTCAATGCCCTGGGTGTAAAATTTTAGTGTTTTTTAACTGACAAAATATTTTGTCAACTTCTGTAAATACTAACTCATCACAAAATCTTAAAACTATAAGAATTTGGGGGGGAGTATTACATGCCATTCATTACAATGAAATGAAAAAAAAGAATTCGGGTGATAATTTGTAGGTATTTTTCATTATAGTATTCAAAAAAAATCCAGCTTTGCTTTTATGTTTCTCAACTGTTTCTGGTCCTCTTTTGCTGATTTGTGATCAGTTATCTCAGCTAGTTAGAATTTGAATGTTAATATCAAACTTAAACCCAGACTGACTGCTAGCTCAGCTTCATTTTCTTCCACTAATATAGGTTAACCCTAATTTTGATCAGATAGCTCTGATATCTATCTTCAATACTATAGAAACTGGCTAGAAGATAAATAAGTAAATGAAAATGCATCACGGTACCAGAAAAACACAGTTCAAAATGTGTGATGCTCCATGATCTTTGTATACAGACCATAGTCCCAAAGGATCAACAAAAATATTCCATCTGTGACATTTTAATGTCACACAGTTGAGGCAGGTGTTTTTACTGTGTCATCTTCAAGCAGTTGCTTGAAAAACTATGAGTATTTTTCCCCCTCTTGGAAATTGAAGTGTATTATCTTATTAACATAGTGGTCATTGTCATTAGCATTAACTAACATTAACACTCAAATGGTACTGTTATTTAATTGGACTCTATAAAATTCACAAAGTTAGGCAACCTTGCTATTGAGGAACAATAGTAACAGGGAGACAGTATGAACCAAGAACTAAACAACTTGACATTTACACAGATTATACCATTTATATAATTATGTAACTGGCATTAAGAAATCTTTGCTATTGGGACACCTGAGTGGCTCAGCGGTTGAGTGTCTGCCTTTAGCTCAGGGCATGATCCTGGAGTCCCACATCGGGCTCCCTGCATGGAGCCTGCTTCTCCCTCTGCCTGTGTCTCTGCCTCTCTCTCTCCATGTCTCTCATGAATAAATAAATAAATAAAATCTTAAAACAAACAAAAAAAAGAAATCTTTGCTATTCATTCACCTCTTCCCTCCGTCCACAGCCCATACAGAGCAAATTATATATGTGGAAGGATTATGGAGTGCTAGAGATAACATCCATCATAGTGATGGGAAATCCTCTGAAGTTTTGTTTTTTTTGTTGTTGTTGTTGCTTTTTTTTTTTTTTCTTAATAAAGGGTTTATTAGGAGAACCAAGTTTTGAGTTTGGCTTAAAGAATTATGTGGTAATGTATTAGAAGTTAGAAAAAGAAGTTTTTTGCTAGAGATTATGCTAGATTATCATTATGAATATTGTTATTTATATGATGTGAGTTTGGGAGGCTATTCAAAAATGCTATAACATGTTAAGAACACATTCCTTTTCATTTAGACTCACTTTTTTCATTCTTTTGGGATTGTAATATTAGGACTTTATTTTTTTAATATTTTATTTATTTATTCATGAGAGACAGAGAGAGAGGCAGAGACATAGGCGGAGGGAGAAGCAGGCTTGCAACAGGAAGCCTAATGCAGGACTTGATCCCCGGCCAGGACCCAGGAACACGACCTGAGCTGAAGGTAGACACTCAGCCACTGACTCACCCAAGTGCCCCAGTATTAGGACTCTAAAGTCACAAAACTATCAGGCACACCCAAGGTAGTATGAGTGACTTTGTTTCTAATAGAGGGCTTATGGGGTCCCAGTAGTGTTCTGTGTATCTGAATAATAGAAGAATTACAATAAAATCAAGAAAAAGAACAACAAAAAAAGAGAACTAAAGTCAAATGTCTTCTAATTCATAATTTTACCTGAAATTGTTCCTAGGAGAACACAGAGTAGATGAGATTTATCATACAAAAATCCTCTCTTCTATATCCTAATTTTCTATGTGTTGAGTTGTGAAATTAAAAATCACAAGGTAGGGATCCCTGGGTGGCTCAGCGGTTTAGCACCTGCCTCTGGCCCAGGGTGTGATCTTGGAGCCCCGGGATCGAGTCCCAAGTCGGGCTCCCTGCATGGAGCCTGCTTCTCCCTCTGCCTGTGTTTCTGCTGCAAACCCTCCGCCCCCCGTGTCTCTCATTAAAAAAAAAAAAAAAAAAAAAAAAATCACAAGGTATTTTTTTCTTATCTAAACTTTTTTTTTTTTAACTCAAATCGTAATCTGCAGATTATAGGGATGGAATCACATTGACTCTTTTTGCTACCACAATAATTTCATTACAGTTTAATAGTGAGCCTAGGAAGCAAACAATGCTTCTTGGTGAGTTGGATTGTTCACAGCCACGTGTGATCGCCTCCACCCATACACCCATATTGTACCTCATGGCTGCTGGCAAAGTCAAGAAAGTGACAGAAATATCAAGAGAGAACATGTCAGAGAGAGATAGAGAGACAGAGAGAGAACATGCCTTTTTAAGTCAATTATAAAGTTCTGCACACACAACATGTAAAGCACTATCAAAAAGAAAAGAGTTGGAGGTTCAGAAATTCTTGCCTTGTATCCTAGAATTTATTTGCTGACAGATCCTATTATAGGTCATTCTTACCTTGGGAATTTCCCTTCTAGCTCAATCTGATAAAGATATTGCATTGCTATGCAACCACTGAAGTCAGGAGGACTTAGAAATTCCATAGATAAAGAGTTTAAAGAGTTCTTTCAAACTTAATAGTGAAGTCATTCATTTAATTATTAATTAGGCTAAACTTATTACTCTGGCTGGAGGAATAGCTTCTTCCTAAGAGTAAGGATTAGAAATCAAAGAAAAATTCTCAAATGAAGGGCATATATCTGAAGTGGGCATTCAAAGGAAATGCAACCTTTTTTCTTATTTCTTGAGATTTTATTCGGTGGACCCTCGAACAATATGAAGATTAGTTAGGGGTGCTGACCCCTCTGTCAGTCAAAGCTCCACATAAAGTTGTTGACTCCTCAAAAACTTAATTACTAATAGCCTACTATAGACCAGAAGCTTTACTGATAACACAGTTGATTAGCACATATTTTTTGTTATATGCATTATATACTGTATTACAATAAAATGGAGAAGTTATTAAAATCATAAGAGAAAATACATTTACAGTATGTACTGTATTTATAAGAAAAATCCATGTGTAAGTGGATCTGTGTCATTCAAAACTGTGTTGTTTAAAGGTCAACTGTAAATAACATAAGCAAGAATATTTTATTGCAAAAGCTTTTAAAAAGTTGAATTAACAGCAGCTTTGGAGTTAATCGTTACTGACAACATGGCTTTCTAGAAATGTTACATGATAAAGCATATAAACAATTTAAATTTTTACGGTTTTTCTTTTTTGATCAATTTGATCCAGCCAGAGTTCATGCCTGAATAAACCTCCCAACAATTATTTAAGATGTCTGATCATCTGCTGTTCAAAAAAAAAGAAAAGAAATGAAACATCATCTGCAAAGTGAATAAATATTTTGAATTTTCTTTTTTTTTTGGAAGTCTATGCAGATGCTGTTATATTCAGTTAAAATAATTACAAAAAAAATAATAATTACAAGTCCAAAGTGGCTTCTCTTTTCATGTATTTATCAATTAAAAGATAATGTGGGGAATGGTAACTTTGATAGTAAAAGGGAGCCCCAGCCTTGAAAACATTGAAAAACCATTGTTCTAGATATTAAAATATGATTTATTCAGAAATAAGGTTATGTCCAATGTGGTCCACCAGGTAGACCATTCAGCATTTACTAGTTTGTCACGGATGTCTCTATCACGTCCTAGAAGTTTACTTTGTTCAAATGAACACTACATAAAAGCTTCCTTTAAGAATTGTGCAGGTTAATAAAGCAGAAAAGTTTTTAAATATTACTATAAGATTTGTGAAATATTTTAAGCAGGCCCTTGATAGACTGTGACTGCTTTTCTATTATATTCTGTAAAGTAAGCCCGTAGTGGGTAGTGGGTAGGCATAATTCCAGTGGCTGAAATCTTACATTTGGTTTTATAAGGTCTTCCTCATTCAATGGATGCTCACATACATTCATAGGAGGAACTTACCTGAAGGATATTACACTATAGTTCCCTTTCCACAACCGAAATGTCAATGTTACCTATGGATTAAATGGCCTCAAATTTTGTTTACTATCCCCCAATTTTACCCCTTCCTTGTGTGCACATGAGATATGATAATATATAATAAAGGCATTATTTATTATGATAAATATGCATAATATAATAAACATATTTTATAACATATATAATCAGTTCTTTTCTTTTAAAGATTATATTTATTTATTCATGAGAGACACAGAGAGAGAGAGAGAGGCAGAGACACAGGCAGAGGGAGAAGGAGGCTCCATGCAGGGAGCCAGTGTGGGACTAGATCTCCCAGCCCAGGGATCACGTCCTCAGCTGAAGGCAGATGCTCAACCACTGAGCCACCCAGGGACCCCTATAATGATCAGTTCTTTAACTGACCTTCTTGTAGCCTGCTTTTCTTCACTTTTACACTTTTTTAAAAAAGAATTTATTTCTTTATTCATGAGAGACACACAGAGAGAGGCAGAGACACAGGCAGAGGGAGAAGCAGGCTCCATGCAGGGAGCCGTATGTGGGCCTCGATCCCAGGACCCCAGGATCACATCCTGGGCTGAAGGCAGACGCTCAACACTGAGCCACCCAGGTGCCCCATCACCTTTATGCTTTATAAGAGGAATGACCACCACATTAACCCCCCTTCTTACCTTATTTTAATTTCTTTCCTCATTGAAAATGATCATAAAACTACCGCCACCGTGTGCTACCTCTTCCATTGGAAACCAGAAGCCCAAGTAAAGAAATAGCAGTTCTTGGGAAGCAGTCTTGGTCCCTTGCAGTCCTGGGTGTTATGCTGAGTCCTGTCCCACCACAGCTGTTCCTGGCAGCTCTGACTGCCAGCGTCCTACCAAAGTATTATCATTTGTGTTTGGCCCGCCTCCTTCGATCCTTCTTTTTGAAATACCATTGATGCCAACTCTGGCTTTCTGTCCTGGCTTTTCATCTCACTTTCCTTCCAGCAGACACAAGTTCCCTCAAGTATTCTTCTATCTGATTAGGCTAAGAATGGAAGACACGAAGAAATAAAACATGGCCAGGCCCTTTAGGAACTCCTAGTGTCACTGAGGGGAAAAGAAGACGCAAACAGTTTTCAGCAGAGCACAAAAAGGAGTCAGTGACGATGAGGGAAAATCTGTGGAGCAGCACAGAAGCAGGATGTGTTACTGCGTAAAGGGATGGGGACGGAGAAGGTCTTCCAGAGGAGGGGGTGTTGGAACTTTCTGGCATTATTTAATTGCAAATCCTATCATTTCTGCGTTCAAGTGGATTTAGAGTGAAGGCCTCCTCATTGCACCTCTCTGCCTTTTCTTGGTCTTTGAGAGCGAGAGGCAGAGACACAGGCAGAGGGAGAAGCCGACTCCCCGCTGAGCAGGGAGCCCGATGAGGGACTCGATCCCAGGACCCTGCGATCATGACCTGAGCCAAAGGCAGAAGCTCAACCACTGAGCCACCCAGGTGCCCTTTTTCTTGGTCTTAATACAGTTTACAGCATTGGAAAAAAAAATCAATCTGTTTTAAAGAGTCTCCACAGACACCTCACGCACACTTTGTCTTGCTTCCCCTATTTTGGCCTCATTTATTCCTTGCCTTCCCACTTGATATTCCTACTCATGTGTGATAGTGAATGTTTCTACAGATGAGAATGTTTATTTTGTCCTTCAGAGCCTTCAGCTTTACTATTTAGAGAATTTTCTACGGGTCATTTAACATGTTCCCCTTCTCTTACCACCCTCAAAGGCAGGCAGGGCTTCCCTCTTTGTGTGGGCCTTTCCATTCTACTTGGAAGTGTCTCCATTCTAATACACATCTTACCATATTTCTGCCCTGGTTTTCCACATTAAGAAAATGACTTCTGGGGATCCCTGGGTGGCTCAGCAGTTTAGCACCTGCCTTCGGCCCAGGGAATGATCCTGGGGTCCCAGGATCGAGTCCCACATCAGGCTCCCTGCATGGAGCCTGCTTCTCCCTCTGCCTGCATCTCTGCCTCTCTCTCTCTCTCTCTCTCTCTCATGAATAAATAAGTAAAATCTTTTTAAAAAGAGAAAAGAAATGACTTCTGAAGTTACTGTGGCAGTCAGAAAAGAGAATGTCTCAAATCGAACTTAAAAAGTTCTTCCTTACAAATAAATATTTGCAAGTCCAGCAGCCCATTTCCCTTTTTCCTATGTGTATTTTTCCACTACGTTACTGTGCAGCAAAGCCTCCCGAATTCGCATCTGGCTTTATAGATCCCTTGACGGATTAGTTCTGGGGCTGTACTTTTTTGTGAGAGTCAAAATAAGTACTTAAAAAAAATAATATGTTAAAGAGAGGCATATGTCTAAATAGCTTTTTCTTTGGTGTCTATGTATTAGTTTGGCTGCTGTAACAGAATAGTAGTAGTTTTAGTGACATCGTAGAATATAGCTGATGCTCAAGGTTATTATTAGCTTAAACAAAATGGAATTTCACTTCTCTCTAAACATAAGGGTCTAATCATGAACAGCCCACTGCCATATGATGTAGCGGCTCCCTGGGTTGGGGAACTCAGGTTACGTCTGTCCTATTGAGCTACCATGCTCCATGCCCAGCTTCCGTCTTGTGTTCAAGGCTGCTGTTTGGTCCCCCACCACCATGTTCACATTCCTGCCAGTGAGTAGAGGGTAAGGAAAAAAAAAAAATGAGGGAAAAGACATTTCCCTTAAAAACAAGATCCAGAAGTTGCACATGCTGTTCTTACTCATACATATTGATCAGAATCTAGTCATTTCATGACCCCACTGAAGTGCCAGGGAGGCGGGGTGATTGGCTTAAAATAGCATGACTAGAGAAGAAATCAAGATATTGGAGAAAGGACCACCGGTCTCTATGCCAGTGGACACTCATGCATTCTACTTTCTTCTCCAACTCTAACCTCCTGTCTTTAAACCCATTGGTGCTCCGCCTCTCTGAAGAGTCTTCGTGCCTTCTGATAGAATAGGCTTTTGTACTACGTTTCCATTTCTTGGTTCCCTCATGTCCCTATGCAGCAGAGTCTTCGGCCCTCCAGTATTTTGAGGATGCGCAGTCATGAATGGGCTCTTTCCCTTCCTCCTGAATTCCCACTTTTGTGACTTGGTTTCTACTTCTAGGTGGCTATCTTGGAAGCTTTTCCTCCCCTGCCATCACTTTTTCTAATGCTCTTCTCTTCCCTTTTCGAGCAACCTCAAGTGGGGTGACTCTTGTATGTCTCCTCATTTCCAACAAAGGCAATTGGCTCCTTGTCCCTGCAGCACGAGACGTCTGTCAGCTTCATTTTTCCATTTGTCTCTGGGTTTTCCTCTTGCCACCCCCGATCCATACATGCAGTAACAAGAGTCCCAGCTACCCTGTACCGCTCGGTTACCTTGTGTCTGCTTTCATCCTGGACCATAAAGAAGATTCAGGAAAACTAGCCTGGAATTTTGGGGGGAGAGGAGGCAATTAGCCCTTAATTTACCTAATTTTGAATTTTTAATAAAGGAATTTTATTATTTTTATCTCTTTTGAGCTTTTCCATATGTATTCAGAAGCTAAAGGGTAAAATAATCTTTATCAAAACACAGGCCCAGGTTTGGATCCTGAATATGTACGCCCTAGCCTGGTTCCATGGAGCCTCCTGGGGGAAGGAAGAAAGAAAAGCTCCAGTGCCCTCTCTATAGAATAGCCACGGAGAGCTTCCGTCAGACTGGTCCTTTTTTCTTCCTAAGACCTTCTCCAAAGTCAGTCTTTTTTTTTTTCTCTCTTTGATGTAAGCTTACAATCTCCTCACTTTCGGGGATTTAAATTACTACAAGTGTTCTGTGGTTTCATCCATTTTTTTTTTCTCCTTGAATTTTTGTCTTTGAGGCAAAATGCACATAAAATTCACATTTCAAAAAATGTCCAGCTTTCAATATACATATATTTCAAAGGATATACTTTTTTAAATTAACCTTGATTTTCATCATTTATCATGAAGGATCAAGATACATGTTTCATTATTGTTTTTTAACAAAAATGTATATATTTAAGGTGTATAATGATTACTATAGTCAAGCTGATTAACACCCAACTCCATATCGTTACCATTTGTGATTGTGTGTGTGTGTGTGTGTGTGTGTGTGTGTGTGTTGGAGGGTAGTGGTGAGAACACCTGAAATCTACTCTCTTAGTAAAGTTCCAGTTAATGATACAGTATTATTATTAGTGTTACAGTATTATTAGAGTCCTCAGGTTGTACATTAGCTCCCTAGACTTATTCATCCTGTATGACTACAACTTTTAAAGGTTCGTCCACTTTGAGGTACCATGGTACCTGCAGGGTCCCTTGCGGGCCAGCTGCCCCCATCCATTGTTAAGCTGGCACCTCATAAATTTTCCCTTAAAGGACCTTTCTCTTCACAAAAGCTGCCTGGGTTTTCTTCTCCTAACTAAGAAGCCTTCTGTTCCCCTACACCCCTCAAGGAAGGCCAAATACACTTTGGAAAGCCAGAGTTCTCACCTTTCCTTCCCCTGCCTCTCCCCTTCTTTTTCCTAACACCTCATTCTATTATTTATTTTGTCCACTCCAGTGGTGTCACCTCCCATTCACTAGGATTCTCGTAGGTGCCAGATGTTATACTTGTTAATCTCCACGACCCAGTGGGGGAGATATTCTCATTTTACAAAGAGGAAACCGGCCTAGAGAGGTTACGAAGTCTCAGGAAGGTGGGAAACTAAATAGTGGCTGAGCCAGGATTGAAATCCCACTGTGACCCTGGGGCCAACACCGTGTCACGCTGCCCTTCAGACACATTTGTCACGTCACGTTTTCAGAGAGGTCATGCAAATAATTAAAACAATGTGACAGTCCAAAAGATCCGATTTCAAATCCTGACTCCACCATTTGGGTCGTGATCCTAGGCAAATCACTACACTTCTGAGTTCCTCACCAGCAAAATGGGGCCAGTGATCCATTCTTTCCTTCAGTAAACATTTATGGAGCACCTCTTTCGTGCCAGCCACTGTTGTAGGCATTTAGAGTATGGCAGTGACTAAGACCGGTGCTTCTGTTCTCGAAGAACCAAGGTGTTAGTGGGAAGACAGATAGTAGGTATATATATATACTGTGTAGTTGTAGGTGCTCGAAAGAAAAATAAGGAAAGAAAGGGGAAGAAAAGGCTTTTCCAAGAAGGTGAAACTTAAGCAGAGATGCAAAGTAAGTAAGGGAGGAGCCACATGGACATCTGGGATAAGAATATTCTAGGCAAAAGGAAAAGTGCAAAAACCTAAAGGCTGCATTTAATAAGAACTAGCTCAAAAGCTTGTAATGATTAAGTTAATGTTTACAGGCCGTATAATTGGTCTCTTCCAGGCGCAGTAATGTCTTCCTTCTCCCTTCAAAGTTTCCGTGTGTTGCTAACACTGTGTCCTTGCTAAAAGCATTTTGGAGAGCTGACCACATTTAAAAACCTATGTTTTGGGGATCCCTGGGGGGCTCAGCCATTTAGCGCCTGCCTTTGGCCCAGGGCGCGATCCTGGAGACCCGGGATGGAGTCCCACGTCGGGCTCCCTGCATCGAGCCTGCTTCTCCCTCCTCCTGTGTCTCCTCTGCCAATCTCTCTCTCTCTCTCTCTCTCTCTCTAAGTAAATAAATAAATAAATCTTAAAAAAAAAAAAAAAACCCTACTGTCTTGGCTCGTTGCTGTGACCCGCTGGGCCTCTTCCTGCCCTCCTGCGGGTGGGCCCAGGGCCGCTGCTGCCACCCATGTCCCACCGCCTCCCATCCCCTCTGTCTCTGTACCAGTGACCAAGTGGCTTCACCTCAGTGTCAACCAACCTCCCCCACGGGGGAAAGCACTTGCTTCTCCCTTGCTGGTTGGCCCAGGGTTACCTCTGTTAGTCTCAAACCGGAGAACAGGCCCACTCCACACCCCACCAACACAGTGGCCGGCTTCCTTTCCCTTCTCCAGCTGCACTTCCTTCACCATCGCGCAGGCCTGTCGCCAGCCTCCTTTGTCCTCCTGCCATACCTGTGGCTTTTTGTGGCTTTGGGCTTTCGTGCACTTTAGAGAAGGTGGTTTCTCCAGGGCCTCCCATCCCTCTGTGCCCTTCCAGCCCTGCTGGCCACCCCAGGGCTTCTGCTACTGGGCCTTCGCCCGCCCAGGGCTGGGCCACCCTGAGATCTTGGGGGACCCACTTCCCTGGGCCCCCCTCCACAGTCTCCTTCACTCCTTTCCCTCTGACGCCAGCCCACAGTCGCCTCTCTTCCGCAGGTGTGATCATTTTCCTTTCATTCCCTTGATTTCCCCGTCGTGTGCTCTGAGCTAGTTTGTTTTTCCTCCGCCGCCCGAAGTCCTTTGCCGCCCCCCCCCCCGCCCCCAAGCCCCTCTGCACTAGCTGCCCTTTGCACCAGGCCACAGGTAGCTTCCTGAGCTCTGCTCTCTTTCAGGCTGGCCCCTCGAAGGAGGAAGCATAGCCTAGCTTTACTGCGAAGTGATTTGTGCCAGTCTGTTTAAAATAGCTTTTTCTGCCTTTTTTTTTTTAAAAAAAAAGAGTGCACTGACATCCTCTCTCCTTGGAAACCCCACTTCTCCTTCACATCACAATGATGACTTGAGCCACATGCAAACCATGTTTTTGTGCCCTCCTGGTTTAGTTCTAAGCACTTTCTACCTAAAAAGAAAACTTTCCAGTAAGTAACCCTTTCTTCCTCTTGTCTCATGACCTTAGTTTTCACAAATATTGTCCCGACCACGGGTAAATGCAATTGAGTCAATTGCATTTATTTTATTTTTATCTTCGCCACTCAGGGACAGGGTCAGGGTAGACACTCGTTCTTCCATGGACAAAAAACTGTCATCTGGGGGCACCTGGGTGGTTGAGTGTCTGCCTTTGGCTCAAGTCGCTGTCCCTGGTGTCCTGGGATCAAGTTCTACATCAGGCTCCCCATGGGGAGCGTACTCCTCCCTCTGCCTCTGTCTCTGCCTCTCTTTGTGTGTCTCTCATGAACAAATAAATAAAATCTTAGATTAAAAAAAAAAAAAGAAGAAAACCTGTGATCTGAGAGATTATGCAGCCCTACTCCCTGCCCCCCAAGTTCACAGCCAATAAAGAGCTGCCACTTGGACCCTGTCTTCTGTAGACCCTCCCCCTCCAGCACCCTCTTACACTTGCCCCAGCAAACTGCACCGGAGCTGTTGATGCCTTACAACACTTGCTAAAACCAATTAACAGATTCTCTTGGAGCCATTGTTGGGTTCCTAAAGAGAATGGATAGTTCTTAGTCTCAGCCTGTTCCATGGAATCGTCTCAAAACGTTTCCTGCTACTCTACTCTGGTATCATTTTATTAGTCAGCCTTACCCTTAGATTTCCGTGTGGTCACTCCTCTTCTCACATCACCAATCAGCCCTGGGGGACGTGCTCCAGGTATGTCCCTACCCCGAACCACAAACATACTCTACTTTCTGGTCTCCTGTATTCTTGAGACACCATTTTAGACCCTTTACCCCCTATTCCACTTCTCTCGTCCTCTTGGCTTTATCAACGTGCCACCATGTACCAATTTCTTTCTATACTTCCCAGCTCCTGGCTCTTGCAGCTCATTCACAAAGATAATGAGAGCTCCCGTGATTTTTCTTCAAAATGCTATGACTTCCAGATTGCACGTATTATCTCCCCATGTCTGTAGAGCTGCTGAAGCACCCGCAGATACGTGACCTGTCCAAGGTCACTCGGTTACTTGTCAAGTCAGGAGACAGGCCAGAATCAGAGGCAGAGTGTCATCTTCTCCCTTCAGCGTCGCTCATGAAATATTCAACCATGTGACAAATGAAGATATCTCCAGACATGTTCGTTTCCGATTAGTAAACATTAAACTCCAGGACCATCAAATTACTGCTTGTGAAAACCAGAAGCGGTGGCCCAGCATTAATCCTATTCGATCACCCTCTTTTCTTCCCTTTAAAAGTTTTCGTCTTTATTTATCTTCATTTTGCATTCCACCTTTCATTGATTTCCTCTTTTATCCCTGGATGCCCTGCCTGCAGCATTCAGCAAGCCATTCCCTCTCTCAGATCTAGAGGACCCCAAGCTGATTTCCTGTGGCTCAGTTCTCAACCACTTGAAAGAAAGGTTGCAGCTTTTCCTTTTGTAGTCAGGTGAATTTGATTGTTTAAAACAAGCTTGCTTTCAAAGAATCGCACCAGACTCTACAAAAGCTTAATCATCGTTTCTGTGTGCAGACTAAAATAAGACCCAGGGCACACCACCCAAGGGTGCCTGTTCTTTGATTTTTGAAGAAATATAAAAGCTCCTTTTTGTCTCCTCTTCTGCCTGAAAAAATTAAATTCTAGTATTCTTAGTGAACAAAGTATTAATCCGAAAAGCATGCATATATATTTTGAATTGGTCTTTTCATTTTCTAAGACAGCATTTATAATTGCCATTCTGATTTCTTCTGTACCGAAATCTGACTCCCTTCCTCCAACTGTTTATTCACTCTGCTTTATTGACTTTCCTGCCCTTTCCTTAATCACTTTGAAATCCACCATATTTTTTTTCCTGACTGTTCCCTGCCCCTTGTTCCCTTAACTCCAGTGAGTGGTGGACACATTTTGGGTGCCCATGGCAGCATGTCCTGGAACTTTGCTTTTTCAGCTGGACACCAACAGCTCTCCAGCCTGGGACTCCAGGGCCTCTCATTGTATCCTCTCCTCTCCCAGATATAAAATAGACTCTTCATGTTTACTCTGTACATGAATGTATCTCTCACTTGTTGTAAACTTTAATACCATTTGAGGAAATACCGACCTTGGACAGCTCTCCTAGTGGGGATTTTATCAGAAATTCTTTTATGTCTCATATCATAAAATTGCTTACATTCAACATGTTCCAAGCCAGCCCTTCAGTTCTTCGGAGCTTGTGGAGCGTAGGCCTATTGCACTCATTCACTCAACAAACGTTTATTAAAAGCCTACCCAGGGACATACCAGGACATGTGAATGCCCCAGGGAAGCTAATTATTTGTTCAACGTTTTCTTATTAGGGCCAGGGTTTTCAATTATTTGTGTACCTTTTTCATTATGTTCAAAATGAGAGATTTATTACCTGCACTAAACATTATATAACATTATAACTTAATTGTAATTGCCTTGCTATTGCAATTTTCTGAACCAGATAACTTCTGAGGAGGCATATAAGAGGGCTTTAAATTTAAATGATAAAATAAATCACATGTTCCCAGTAAACAGCAGTTATGCATCGTGCGCTATCAGAATCTCAGCTCCCAGTGACTGCGCCTTCAGGCAGCTGACTCGGGCTGGGGGCAGCATATGTGCAGGAACGTGGTGCTTCTGCCTGTCGTTGCAAGGAGCAGCATGGTGTGCACGCCATGTGTATCCTCAACAGAGATTAGTGATGCCAGTGAAGTCTTTTTATATTCTCACTCATGGGAGCTGTTGACTTTGGTGGGAACAAGACCAATTTATAAGTTGCCAGTTTTCTGTGGAAATCCAGTCTTCCTGGCACATATCTTTTATTTATTCCAGTGATATTTCTATAACCCATGATGGATGCCCCTACAGAAGCTCTTTGCCACTGCCCAGCTATCCTGCTCTGAATGGATTAGAGATATTAAAGAAAAGCAAAATGCACTCCACGCTCCCAAAGACCACAGTCTAGCAGAGGAGGAAGCAGACAAATGACACAAATTAGCAATTAGGCAACCAGAATATGTCATTGTATTTGGATTATATTTTTATAGCGATAATCTATTTTATAGATTTCAGCAAGACTACAACCCTTGTAGGCCAAACCCGTCCTGTCATCCTATTTTGTAAGTAAAGTTTTATTAGAATGCAGCTACTCTCATTCATTTACATATCGCACATATGGTCTGTGGCTGCTCTTGCACTATAATAGCAGAGTCAAATAGTTGCAAGAGACCCAATGGCCCACAAAACCAAAATGCTTACCATCTGGCCCTTTATAGAAAAAAGTTTGTTGACCCCTTCAATAAAATATGTATGAACCTGTTTCAAAAGAATGGGCTCAAATACTATTGGCATTTAAAGCACCGCCTCAAGACTTGCTTGCATGGCCCGATCTGGAAACAAAATGAGATATGACCATCATCACACTAATGATAATGGAAAACCATCAAACATCTCACGAGTGCTTAGAATACAGCCTAGATATTAATTCTGAATTTAGTGAGGAAATGTTCTTTTTTTATTGTCACTGTGACAAATGTGTCATCCTTTTAAGAAAAAAAAAAAGTGAAATAAACCAAATGTTGTTGTTTCTCTCTTCATTGTCCTTGCAATGGGACTTTAGAGCCTTACATCTACATTTAAAAAATCTGTATCTAAAAATCAACAAATCTAAATCATTTAAATTTTAACAAATTTTTCATCAGAATATCTCATTTTGATTCATAAAGAAAAACCTTGAATTAAATGATTATTTTTTTCATGGGATATTTCCAACAAGTATAATTATGCTGTGCCCCATGGTTCACCCACATCTTTATTTTGCTACTGTTGTTATCAGAACTTTGCACTCTCGAGGTGGGTTGAACAACAGCTAAACTAAGCGACTAACCAGCTGTCAATTTTCACTTAATAACTGCAGAATAGAGCTCCTTTATCTCATCTGTAGGGCCGTGCTGTGAATTAATGAGATAAAACATGAGACATGCTTTGCACTGTGGTAAACATGTGAGAAATGTTAGTTACCTTCCCTTTTTTGATATATTCTGGAATTTTTGAACATTTTTATATCATATTTAATGCAAATGTTCCTGTCACTTTAAACTTAGGAAAAGGACCACCTGAGTGAGCCAGACATTGATTATGGGGTTAAGCTTATTTAACGTCTCTTAAGCATTCATCCCAGTCATTACTAGATAATACCATCAAGTGATTTAAACTTAGGGATGCCCTGCTCCGGAGGACTGATAATGCAATTGCATTGTTCAAAGGAAGGCAGCCAGGACTGTCCTTTATTGTTTCTTTCTATCATTTAAATCACCCATAACTGTGTTGGAACAGGAGCGTTAACCTCCTGCAGCCAGCAGGTTTTGAGTCTCTATCTTTAAGAAAGAATGTACCAGCCTATCACGGAGCCTCCAGTGCTGCCATTAATAACATTTTGATCTTGTTATTTTTTCCAGGATTTCTTATGAACCTGCATGGGAAATGTTCAGATATTTTTTAATTAAAAAAAAAAGAAAGCAATCCCTTCTGAGATTCGCAGCATCCTCAGTCTTGCTTTATTCAACTTTCTAATGCCTTTCTTTGTTTTCCACATAATAACTTCAATCCCCCAGCTCACTAGCTTCCCAAGACTTCCCACTGAGTACAGAATAAAAATCCAGTCTCCTGATTGCAAGATTTAAACATAAAACCAAACTGTTAAAATAGCCTGTTCACCTCTTTCCTGCTGAATACCAGGTCTTGTGTCTTATGCCTTTGTTCATTTCCTCGGTGCTGAGATTAGTGTCTGACACATAGTAGGTGCTCAGTACATATTGGTGCATTGAGCTAGTAAGTGAAGTATAAACAGACCCTCCTCTGTCAGCACCCACCAAAGATACAATGGTGAATAAGATTGACAAAGGCCCCGTTCTTAACAAAGCATATGTGTTGATGGTCAAGGTGCGTAGTAGACTGATATGTAACATCAGGCAGGGGATACGGACTCTGACAAAAAATAGAAGAGGGCAAGGAATGGATGGGGGGAAGGAATGGAGGGAAGGATGGGCAGGTGGCTCTCCCACACAGGGAGCTTAGAGATGGTCTCTGTGAATAAAGACATAGATTTCACAAGGAAGTATGCTAGGTCTCGTGCTAGGTGACAAGAATATAGAGACTGGTGAAGCATGTCCCTTGCTCACAATGTCGTGAACAGACCTACCTGTTAGGTGATGGTGATTACACTTCAGAATGCTAACCCGACCTGTGGAGGAAAGCCGTCCTGACACTGTTATGGTGGCCTTGCTATTTTATGTGCTTCTGTGGTCTATATTGTAATCTCGTCTGGAGCCGTGTGCTGTTCATCTTGCTAGGCCCCGGAATGCTTACAGTCCCCGTGTGCTCTAGACCCAGCAGGCTGTGGATTCAGCCCCTGCATCCTGAGGAGAGCCTTCCCAGCACTTAAGCTGGAGCTGGGGGAGGAGCCACCTGGACCTCCTGTCTTGGTGTTCTCAGCAGAGGGAGCTGAATGCTCTCCCCCTGTGAATTACTGTACACACTGAGAAGCCCTGTGGCAGCACATCTGATCAGTGGGAGAGCTGCCAAAGCAGTGCAGCCACGCGGGGCCCCCGGGGTGCCCATGAGGTCATCCTCTTCTGTTTGAAAAGCTTACTGTGATCATAGTGGAGATCAGTGGGCAGAACCTGGAGAAACTCATTCTTTTGCCTCCATATATATTAAAAATGTACCCCAGTGCCACAGAAGACATTTTAATTCATCTTGGTTGACACAAATCTGCCTCTATTTCCCCCCAGGAAAAGAGGAGATTTTAAGTGGAAACTTTAAATTCCAAAGTCTTCAGAAACTCATTTTCAGAGGCACATTTGAGACTTGACTCTCTGGGATAATCAGCTGCTTTGATAAAGGGACTGGTGTTTGGTGAGGCAGAAAGAAACAGCGAGTGACAAAGGGCAAGTGAGTAATTTGTGCTCCAGTAAGAACATGGCATCATAGAATGTTCGTATACACAGGACGAAAGCTATTTTAAATCCCTAATCTTATTCATATATTATTTACATGTGAGACAATATTATCTTGGTTACATACAGTATCTTACCTAGTGGTAAGACTAGTCTAGGCTGGTCTAGGTTTTGTGTTAGATGATAGTAGTCATCTAGTTGTTCTGGTCATGGCCCAGTGCAATTCACCAGGATTGCGAGCCAGAATTACGTGATTCTGTAGAACTGAAAATTGATTTCAGAGTCATGGGTAATCATTGCATGGTAAAACATGCAACCTTCCTTCATCTCTGTGACTCTACTGTTCCTCACTCCACACTCATTCTCTTTTCCCTCCCGAAGTGCTGCCCTGAGAGCTGCAAGTCACTTCCTTCCATCATGCAAAGCCCGTTGATCCCTCTAGCTTCTGCTCCCTAACTCACATATCCAAACACAACATGGGGAGTAGCAGACTTAGGGGTAGAAAAATAACTGGTTTTTGTTGTTCCTTTGTTTCCCGAATCTGTGTAAACACATGACATTGTTTTAATAGAATTCCCATTAACATTAAGAGCAACAATGTCTTCTGTTGGATCGAATGAACTTCCTTGTTCTCATCAGCTATGGCCAATGACAAACTCATATATAGGCAAATTGACAATTTATGCAGAACCCACTTAGAAATTGCATGGGTTATAGGTACTTAATAGATATTTATTCAGTGAATGAATAAATATGAATGTATGCGCTCATAATTGGATGCATAAATTAGGAGTGCGTAGGTGAGGAGCTCTTTGAAAGAGTGAATAACATAGGAAGATAATCGGTGTGTTTTTAGAGATCTGTGTATGAGGAAAATTTTTCTAATTCCACCAGTAAGACATGTATCTTGAGGTGTTTTCCCAGTAATGTTGATGTTTTTGTAAAATTCACATACTTCTCTCCCATTAAGTTCTCATAACTAATAGCATTTATGTGCAAAACATGTGACATGTGACCAGTATCACCATGTATAACCTTGGCTTCACAAGAACCAAATTAGCAAATCAATCAGATATACTTATCATAAATGGATATATGACTGTAAAACATAAATATGTGTTATCTGTATATATAAGTCATGTGCGTATTTAAATTCTAGAAAACTTAGACTTTATGGATACGTGGCCACCCATTCCAAAATTCCATCAGGCTAATACTATTTTTCTTTTTTTTTTTTTCTAGAGTATTAAGCATTAGCTATTTATTAGCCTTTGGGGCCAAAGAAGGCTTTGGGGGCTTTTATCAGTGCTGGAGCAGAGCCCAGAGATTTCGGTGGATCGGGACTGAGGGCAGTCACTGGACAGTAGGTTTTACCCCTGTGTGAGACAACCAGCAGTCCTAGTCACAATGCTGCAGGTGTTATGGGATACTCAGTTCTAATCTAGGCCAATTTTCTAGGTTTTGTTTTTTATTTTTCGGTAAAATGTCTGATATGGTGGAAAGAAGTATGGTTGGATCAGAGAAATAGGCAGGTCACAATGCTATGCTTTTAGGATGATTCGACAAAGCTATAGCAGGAACTCGTAAAATAGCTTGCAATTAAAGGAACAAAGACCAAATCCTGAGTAGGACGAAAGGGGTAATAGAGACTAGAGCTCTTCCCCTCTTCGAACTATCTGGGTCTTTATATACCAATTTGGCAGGAATGCTACTATCCAGTGCATATGAGTATGCCCTGAGAAAAAGGATGGACTAAGTGTGTACCTGGCATGGCAATGGAGACGGAGCTATTAATGCATTTCCAGGCCCATTCGCATTGGCTCAGAGTTAGTACTAACAGTTGGTCGTGATAGGACAGTCAAGGAATGATACATTCATAGCCATTATAGACTGGTTTAGGCTCTTGAACATACTTTATGGAATTCTATATATTGGTACTTGTACCTATGTTTAACGGAATTTTGAAAATGGGAAACATATGGTCATAAGTGCTAGGGTATAAGATGACTCATTTAGAGTAATGCCACTTCATGAATATATTAAACAATTTTATTGTCTTATGTTCAGAAAGCTATAGAGAAGGGTTTCTTTTAAAAAAAATATTTTATTTATTTATTCATGAGAGACACACAGAAAGAGAGAGGCAGAGACACAGGCAGAGGGAGAAGCAGGCTCCATGCAGGAAGCCCGACGTGGGACTCGATCCCGGGTCTCCAGGATCACGCCGTGGGCTGAAGGCGGCGCTAAACAGCTGAGCCACCTGGGCCACCTGAGAAGTGTTTCTTAAAATGCAAAAGGGAGAGTTTAAAGTCTGAAAACTTTTTACTCTTTGTCATGTTAATTGTATAAAATTTGGAAAATTCAAAACAGTATAAAACAGACTTAAAAATACATATATAATCCTATCATTCTGAATAACAATATTTTCATTTTAGTGTACTGTCCTAATATTTCCTTTGTATATTATTATAGTTGCTATATATTGTTCAGCAATTTTTTTTCTAATCTACTATTTTTTTCACTGGACATTATAGCAGACCTTATCTAGTATTGTTAAAAACCATCTGCAAGATTAATTTTACTAGCTATAAGAATATCTCTTCATACAGATAGAACCTCATCTTACTCAACCTTTTCTATAGTGTCGAGCATTTAGGTGGTTTTTGATTTGTCATTATTATGCATAACTTAACGATGGGCATGCTTGGATATAAATAATTTTCTAAAGCTCTGATTATATCCTGAAGGCTTAATCCTAGATTCAGAATTATTTTTATTCAAAAAAGATGAAGATTTTTCTAAGGCTATTGGTATATATTGAGAAATTGCATTTTGAAAATGTTGTATAATGGTATGGAAAAGTATTCATCTCTTCGTACTATTGCCACAATTTAGGATTATTATAATTTTGTATTATTTACTAAGTGGATGAGAGAAGCTTGATCTTTATTATTGTTTTTATTTTTATTTATTAGTGAGGTTGAACACTTTATATATGCTAAACATTTGAATATCGTTTTATGTCACCTTTCTATTTATTAGCTTCACTCCTCAATCAGTTGTTGGGAAAATGGCCCACAGAGAAGAAAAGTACATACAGCTGATTCTCATTATCACGGTGGTTATGTTCTATCAGGTTACAGCGAATACTAAATTAGCAGATACTGAACCCCTGCTCGTAGGGGAAATAGAGGGTCAGGTTTCTGGGAGCTTCTGGTCATAATGTTTTCATCCACTGATCAATACATACTTTGTTTAGTGTATTTCTATCTTGAAGACACCTTACTGAGTATATATTGTTGCTTGATTAACATTATACTCATGGCCTACAGCACTGTGACTCACGCTTGAACCAAGCTCCTCCATCACATCTATTTTCTCAAGAAGACACATCACTGCCTTCTCACACTTGGGAACACAAGGCAGCTCTTCAGCACTACATGGTGGGGCCATTTTAAACAGCAAAATGACCAAAGAAGAGCCCAAAAGTGCAAATGATGTGGCTCTAAACATACGACCTAAAGTGAAAACAAGAAGGTGGACAGTTACCATGTTTGGCCTCAGCTGGGAATGTAAGGCTACTTAAATTTTTCACTGCTCTGGGCCTGTGAATGACCATGAAAGTGCCACGAATATTGATTTGGGGGCTACATATAAGGTTTAGCGAGTAGGGAAATTTACAAATATAAAATCCATGAATAACAAGGATTGACTCTATCTTCATATTTTATTTTTTTAAGATTTTATTAATTTATTCATGAGAGTCACAGAGAGAGAGAGAGAGGCAGAGACATAGGCAGAGAGAGAAGCAGGCTCTCTGCAGGGAGCCCGGTGTGGGACTCGATCCCAGGACCCCAGGATCATACCTTGAGCCAAAGGCCGATGCCCAACCACTGAGCCACTCAGGTGCCCCTACTCTATCTTCATATTTTAGTAGCCTGGCCACAGTTGAATGGTGAAAAATATAGGTAAGTAAAGAACTGAATGAATGGACAGATAAATACAAATCATTTTAAAGGGAATGAGTAAAAATCAGTGTCCTTTAAATCCTGTAATTTTGAAATACAGACAGGAAGTACCATACCCACAGCAAGGAAAGTGCGAAGCTGAGACTGGCAAAATCAATATGCTGACACCTGAGGAGAAACACCCCACGGGGAGATGCAAAGGGCTCCCACATGAAGGCAGACAGAGACGAATGTGAGCCTCATTTCCCAGCTTGTGACCTTGGTGAAAACCACTTGGAGCCTCTATTTTTCTTCTCCACAAAATCAATATTAACATATCCCCCTTAGACTAAATGTCTCCTAAGGGTACATTTTCTCTCTTAGTCACAGATACAATCCTAGGATTTTGCAAAATTCCAAATATATATATATATATATATAGCAGTATATATTTGCAGTATATGCATGTAGACATATATATACACACATACACACACATATATCAATTCTCTGTCAGATATGTCAGATACTCAATGTCCAAAATGTACCAAAATGAATGCAAGAAACCTCCCAAAACGTTTTTAAAGTACAGAATGTTGTACGTTTAAAGTACAACAATAAAACACTTATTTTGTACAGAATAAAACATTTTTACTGTAAAGCCCTTGTCATGTGGGGCCAATCCCTGCCAATAAATAGTTTACACATATTGATCGTTCTATTTAGACACTCTACTGCTTTATATAAATGATTTATGTGAATCCAAATTATATGAATGATTTATTGATTTCTTTATTTTTATTTAACAAACACTTATACAGTACTATGCAGTTAACGCTTTATAAATATTAATTTATAATCCTTGTAACAACACTATACAGTAGGTTTTATTATTAAAAGCATTTTATAACATAAGGCGTAGAAAGAGTAAGTAACTTGCCCAAGGTCACATAACAAGTAAATGGCAGACCCAGGATCTGAACTAAGTGCTGTGGCTGCAGAGTTCATGTTTATAACCTCTGCTTCTTCACTATAGCTGGAGGTTCCAAACAAGGAAACAGGAGTTAAGCAACTGACCCAAGGTGGCAATGAACCCACTGGTGCGTCTGATTCCAAAGCCTGTGTCTTTAGGATTTATGGCTCCAGGCTACTAGTGGTCTGGTAATAAAACAACAGAGGTTCACAATGATTTGCTACTAATGCTGCTTCTAACTGCTTCCAAGGCACAGGCAACTTGCTTTCTCTTCCTGTTTTCTTAATAATGCAGCTAGATTATCATTGCCATGATTTTGGATTCTGTGGGTTGTGGAGCAGGTGTTCATGGAATATAAGAAAGAGTTTTAGCCCATTCTAGAACTAAGAAAGGGAGGCAGTATGTTGTCAAGATAACAGCTTGAGCTATGGACTGACACTGTCTGCATTCAAATCAGGCTGCTCTGCTACCAGCTGTGAAGTTTTGGTAAATTGCTTCACCTCTCTGGACCTCACTTTCATTTATAAAATCGGTACAGTTTTACCCATTCAAACCATGATTGCTCTGACTCGAGGATTCAGTGAATTAATACCTATAAAGCAGTGAGAAAGGTCTTTGGCACTTGGTAAACACACGAATAAAATTTCACTGATAGATGCAATACTTTGAAAGTAGCCCAGTTTGTCTTTTAGACAGTTTCACGTCTCGTGTACTAGTAGTTTCCCACATTTTTGTGATCACACACCTCTGTCGGTGCAATTGACATGTATATCCTTATTTTATGTATAAATGATGGAAATTACATTGCTATAGTAATGGATTTCATGAAATTTTAAGCTAGACCACAGGCTCACCAGGTCCTCATTCATCTTGCCCCAATACCCTCAAGCTGTCCTGGGGCACCCCTGGATTGTTGCGCCTCTCTTCCCCAAAGAATTCTTTGTTCAAAGCTGCCTATGGCCTCCTCCAGTCCTTCTCAATTCCAATGACTTACTAAAGAAAAAGGGGTAGCTGTTGAAGGAAAGTAATTATATCCACTACCATCTGGGAATAATAGTAGTCATCGTAGTCCCTCAGCTCTTCCAAGATTATTCACACACTCAAAAAAAAAAAAAAACAACAAAAAAAACATCCTGTGTTATCCTTACTGAATCTTTCACCAAAGACTAGAAGTCTGGGGGCCAAGGTAGGGTCGGCCTTAAATTGATTCTACTTCTTACTTTTTCCTTCTCCAACTTCAAACTCCAAGAGCCTGTTTGGTGAGTGCCATGGTTCTCTAGCAGGGTTAGTGATGAATATTATGCTAGTGTAAATCACTTAAAAACTAGACTCAAAGACATTGAAGACCATAGGCATGTGAGAACGAAGTCAGAGGAAGTGATTAGTAAAGAATGCTGAGAACCAGGTTTTGGAATTTGAGTTTGCTCCAGATGACAAAACAAACAGAAGTCATTGAAGAGTGATGCTCTTTAAAGGTAGGAGAGGATGAATCCTGCTTTTATAAAATGCAGTATACTCATTGCTCTGCTCAGTTTTTATTTCCATCCCAAGAAATACAAACACTTAAAATGTAGAAGAAAAAGAAACCTCTTTATTTTTTCCCTTCTTCCTTATATAGTCCATCCTGAGATTACATTTGGCTTTGGGGAAAAAAAAAAAAAACTTTCTTGTAGCAAATAACCCACATGTCATAATAGCATAGGAAAGGGCAAACATGGATCCTTTGGGATTGCTATGCATCCAGGAGATACCTATAATATATATTCTTAAATATATATATATATTTTTTTCCTACGCGTCGTTAGATGTGATAGTAGCTGACACCAGTCTTGGGAGCTGCCAAAATTGTGCTACAGATCTGTGGACTGATTGTCTCCTTTGACAAGATAGGAAGTATCCATGAACTATGAAGAGACCTAGAGAAAAAAAGTGATTTACTTCATAGGAATAAAAATACCTCACTAAACATTCTTCAAGAAACTCTTTAGTTCATAGACATTTTGCAGGAAACATTGTTTCTTCGTGTGTTATGAATATTGCTTTCCCGTACTAAGGGATAGTTATAATAAACATGCCTGTGAAATGATCATTTCACAAGAATTACAAGGTTTAATAAGAGAAGAAGCCCGTCAATAAATCCCACTCATTCACTAAACAGCGATGTACCGAATATTACGCCAGACCCTATTCCAGGTGCTTGGGATATATGAATGAACAAAATAAATAAATTTAAAAACTTCCTTAGGTTTTTGCATTCCTACGTGTCTTTCTGAGGATGTCAAGAATGCAGTGTTGGGTTGGTAGGAAGCAACCTTGAGGGATGATTATGTCTCCTCTGGGGACACAGAATAGGATTCTTTTTTTTTTTTTTTTTTTTTTTTAGAATAGGATTCTTTTTGCGTGCCAAGAACCCCTGGGTTCTCAAGCTCGTTAAGCCTTTGGTACAATGCAGACCTGCCATGTGTAGCATTTCTCTGCCACCGTGGACAGTTTGGAGGACAAAGAATACAACAGAAATAGGATGCCCGTGCCTTTTGCTGTGCCACGAACAGTAAAGTTTTATTTGGACTCAAGAGTCGCATGCCTTTTACCTCCATCTGTGAAACATCCACAGGATGACTTTGTAGCTTTAGGGTAAAACCAGTCCCATGCATGACAGGTTTCTGCCCTCATTCCACTTCTATTCTAGCCCATATTGTTTCGGTTCTGTCCTGCTTTTATATTTTAACAAAAATTTAGAATTCTCCTGGCTTATTTCTGCTGCTCTCAGGATGTCACCTGGGCCTTTTACTTGTGTCTCTTCACCACTACCACCAAAAAGAGAAACATTGTCTTATGACAAAGTATGATAAAGTTTCATGGGAAATTAATAAATCTTGAGCAATGTGATTTTTATTTTCACAGGACAGTCCCTGCTCTGAGGCAAAGATGACAATTTCAATACTAAGAGAGAGAATCATTTTGTAGATCTATCACTAATGGACCGCTGAAGGCAGGAATTTCAGTCATGTTTTTTGCTGGAGGTCAATACTAATTAGTGATATTTTGTCAGCGGGATTTCTCTTTCAAAATTATTTTGTAATTCTCAGGTAACTCTTCCTCCTCCCCGCTACTTGCTTTTTAGAGTTGGATTTACAAGCTCATTATTGATGGATTGTTTAGAGGTCTCTTATGATGCCAGAGTTGGCTTGCTATGTTAGATCCTCTGATATGTAAAATATAGCATATTTCAAATGGTTCCTAATACAAATGTTACGTGTACCCTCAAGCCATGAGGGCGATGTGTCCTCTCTCCAATACATACATTTTTATTTTTCACTGAAAAGGACCCCGGCGGGGAAATAAAATGACTAACAGCAAGGAAGGGAGGAAGGAAGACGTGTTGAGCCTGAAGCTTCAGGGAAGAGCTGTTAAATGTCACCTTACCATTTAAGATTAGGGAAAACATATTTAGGAAATGTAAATATGTGCTTAGCCCAGAGTTCAGTTATTCATTCATCTAATTTAGTTAAACAGACACTAATCAAGGAATCCTATGCCGAGAGTTTCCCCAGAGGGTAAGATAGGGTCCTTGTGCCTGAGGTCCGAAGCTCATAGTAGAGTAGAAACGTACACTCAGGGACGCCTGGGTGGCTCAGTGGTTGAGCATCTGCCTTTGGCTCAGGTCCTGGGGTCAAGTCCTGCATCAGGCAGCCCGCAGGGAGCCTGCTTCTCCCTCTACCTATGTCTCTGCCTCTCTCTCTCTCTCTGTGTCCCTCATGAATAAATAAATAAAATCTTAAAAAAGAAAAGAAACGCACACTCAGATTATCAGTGCCAAGGCAAGGATGATCCAGAAATTCGTAAAAAGAGCACTCACCTCATTCTTAGGCAGTCTATGAAAGGCTTTCTGGAGTTGACGTTTGGGATGAGTCTTCATTTTACTTTTCTAGTAGATGTTGGGTGATAATGCTATTATGCCAGACATGGTGCTGAAGCGATTCATAGTCTTAAAAAAACATTAAAACAGACAATCAGGGCAATATTAAAAATTGAAGCATATGCTCAATCAAAAAATATGTGCATTAGAGAAAAAGTCAAAGTTAAAAGTTTTTCTTTTTGCTTTTGATGTTTACAGTCCTCCCAAATCACTCACTGACAGCACCTCAGTAACCCCAGCCGCCCCCTCCCGCTGGCTGCATTCCCAGCCTCATCTTTCATCCCAACTCTGCAGCCGTGTCTCTTTTTTAAACCTAGATTTCTGACATATGGAGCCAGTAATACAGCATTGATGAATTTCTTCCTTTTATGTTTCTCAATGATTTGGATTTCTATTTGGGATAAATATAGTAAAGGCCTTTTAGGCTTTCATATTTAAAAAAAAAATGCTTCCAGATTTCATCCTTCCTGGCAAAGGTCAAAGTTCAACATATAATCTTTGACTCTGTGTTGCTCTCCAGAATGGTTGGATCTTAGAAACGTCTTGTTGCTCTTGTTTTTGAAGCTTTGGATTTGGTTTGGTTGTGGTTATTGTTAAGTGATGTTCTGACCTGGATTATCATGATATATTAGGCTTGATGGGGCTGTATTGTGGGACCAGATGAAATACTGTGTGGGAAAGTCATCGAGCAGGTGGAAAGTGCTGTTTAATTCTTCTAACAGGAGAGGCTCACAGTGGTATGGAGAAAATGTAAAAAGCAGCAGAACAGGTTAGTAGAGCCGGAGAACAGCAAATGTCTCCTCTGTCATTGTGTGCAGATTTTAATCAAATGGCCTGCCTCACGCAGCTTTATTTTGCATTGAGAGATATTCCATGTCCCCAAAATATTTCTCCGATGGTGGTAATGAATCGCATTGCCCTCTCGGTTGTAAGAGTGCGGGTACTCTGCTGCGGAGCCATATGGTTCCCATTTATTTTAATGTGTCTTTGACATCAGGAGAATTGCTGAGACAGCACAGGAAAGTGCTTACATCTTGGACTGCAGCCAGAGCTACGATTATTTATGTGTAGTAACAACCACCTTTTTCCCCCAGTAAGAAACAGTATGGTCTTAAGATGGTATCCATGTTGAGATTCTAATAAAATGAGAGTATAAATTTATATATTTTGCAAATGGCTGTTTCTCTAGTAGTAGCGAAATGTGTTTCTTAAGCAGGAGGTTTTAGGGCTTAACTGCACGTATGAGAAATTAAGGAAATAAACTGGGAAGTAGGTG
Organism: Canis aureus; assembly: GCF_053574225.1. Taxonomy (NCBI): domain Eukaryota; kingdom Metazoa; phylum Chordata; class Mammalia; order Carnivora; family Canidae; genus Canis; species Canis aureus. Next base: position 20,050,139 of record NC_135644.1, on the reverse strand, counting down.
GTCCTTATTTTCTCACTGATAATAGAGGAGTACTTTTTATTTGGTTTTAACAGCATCACCAAGATAGTACTCTGTATATGTAATGCTTTCCATCTGTGATTCTTAAGGCTTTTTACAAAGGTAATTATTCCTGGTAATATTCCTATGAGGTAGATAAACATAATTCTGAAAATATGAATGGAGGAACTGAGACATGCGGATGCTCATGAAGGTAATTTGTACAATGGATCGTAGCAATTATTAGAATTCAGAGTTTTGATTGATTACATTATTTAACAATTTATTGTTTTCTGGGTCCCAGGACAGGATCATGTTTTTCTAATTCATTAGTAATATTACATGCTTACAATAAAGAAATGTCCTTTACGAATAAGAAGACAAATAAACACCTCCATAACAATGTATGTGCCATATGTTCCATGTGTAAATGTTAACATTGAATCCTCCAGATTCCTTGGAAAAGTTTAGTATTATCCAAAGAGATGTATATAGTGTGAAAAGAGAAAAGAATTGACTTGATCAAAATCCTATACTAGCTCCTACCAGTAACAATGTCAGGTGGTTAGAGGAGTACGTGGACCAGATGGAGAAAATTCCCAATTTCCAGTCTACTTTGGGCAAAACTGAGCAGATTTAGCAAAACCATGTCACATAACATTGTGTTTCAAGTATTTTATGCAAGGATTTGAATTTATAAATTTCATTTAAGTAATGTATTACAAAAAGACAAAACTGAATCGGAAGGAAGACTGCACATCACATAGAATTGGAACAACAAAATTGATGATATGAGTCCCTGTAAATTTGATGGATGGATTGATAAGAAATGAAAATTAGAATGAAAATGAGTAGATAACTCAGTGAGTGGTATTATTTAATCTATAGTTTGATCTGAATTTATTTTAGTTTGGCAATTCACCATCCCCAATATCAATCGCATTTTCTATTAATGGCTAGGGCACTCTGCGGTCAGAGCACACTTGCAGTAGAACGTCAAATTAATGCAAGGGGGCTCAAGGTTAGTGTTAAGTCAATTATCTATAAAGGAGAACATGATTTCTTTCTAAAATTTTTGATGCTTCAATTTTTCAATTTCAGTTTTATAACTTTAAAATATAATATTTATCCCTTCTGTCTTAACACATATGAGAGCAAATGATTCCTTCCCTTTCTTTTATTCATAAGAATCAGGGGGACAGTGCAGGGGACATCTTGAATAAAATAGAAATGTGTGGATAAAAAATAGCTAGTTCTGAAAAATGATCATTGTGAGTTAGTCATTTTAATTATTTATGACATCAAAGCTGGGAGGGAGGTCCAAGTTTACACTTAGACATAATTTTTTATATGCAGCTTTCTGAATTTACATCAAAATCTTGGGTGGTAAATCTTATTTTTTTAAGCTGAGAACTGCAAATAGACAATTATGCTGTAAAAGCACCCCAATAATGTCAAAACCAGCTTGCAGCATCTGAGCAGCATGGGCTGTAGCTGTCTGGAGAGACTCAGGAGAGAGCCTGTCCCCTCTGTGCGGTTCTCTCGCTTGCTTGTATGGACGTAGTCGACAGACTGAATGGATGACGACGTGACATGCATGTTCATGATCCAAAACAAAGCTTTAGTCATCCAGACTCTAGGGTCATCTTTTTATATTATTTCTATTTTTGCTAGTTTGTTGTTGTCATTGTTGAATTGCATGTGCAGCATGTGGACGTATCTTGATGGAAAACTGACTTCACACAGTCTTGTATGGGAAGGTTTTTGTTTGGTTTTGTTTTTGCAAACTGGTGACTTAAACAAAAGGGTGTCATCTTGAATTTTTTTCACTTAGAAGCTGCAATTCACAAAAGACATTATTAGTCTTGAGGGAAATCCATTGTGAATATTTTCAACTTAGTATTAGAATGGAAAATAACGTGTAGCTAAATGATTAAACTACCTCATCTTGCCTGAGAATTATAAAACTATTCCTCCCCTACAGAAGGACTGAAATCACAATGATGACTGGTTCTTATGTATGTTTATTATGATAAACATGTGGTGCAAGACTGCTTGCCCCTTTACTAGCACACGAGTTGTTTGGTTGGTTTGAGATGGGGAAGAGTGACATTTAGAGCCTCGGGAGAGAGATGTGCTACAATTTTAAAAGCATTTGGAGCTATCATTCACACTGTAGGGAGCCAAATACAAACTTGGGTTTGACATCTCGGGCATCCCTGTAAGTGGGAGCTATTTTTCTTTGATTTTTGTTTTTGAATGCTATTTCGTAGTAAAAGGGCAGTAATACAAAAGGGGAAAAAACCCTGACTTACTATTTGGAGGATTCTGACATTTTCTTACATTTCCTGGTTCTGTCTTAGCTCTGATTACTTTTTTGGAAATGCAAAGCACTTCAATTCCAAAACATTGAGTATACCCCAGTAGTGCCCGTCCAATTGTTTGGGAGATTCTTTTTCTTTTGTTTGTGACCGTCTGTATGTGTCTTTCTACCCTTCATAACCAAGTATAAAATAACATACTGAGTACACAACAACATAACATGGATTTAGCCATAGATGATAGATCACTTTACATCCCACATTTAAGATAATTTGGGTTTTGTTCATGAGTCGGAAAGAAAACATCCTCAATTAGTTCTTATTTTTGTCTTGCCTCTCATTCACTCATGTCCCAGACATTTCCTTATTATCAATCCTGTGGAGTTTCTCCCACCTGAATGATTCACTCGTGCCCTAAATACCTCATTTGAGCAAAATAATAAATGGAGTGACTGGGGCAAGTATTTTCAGGAAGCTTGAGAATGTAACTTAAAAGAATTAAAGGGGAGAACTAGAACAAGGAAGGATTGCTTTTAATAGCAAACTATACTTCATTTTCAAAGAAACTACTCCTATATTTCTTGGTTGCTGGATCCATTTTCACTCTGTGGTTAGGATTTGAGACCATGTAGTTGACACCTAATCAAGAGGGGCCAACCTGGACTGCCATGGCAAGCTGGAGGACACATAAAAATATGATCACTGGACATTTACAGAAGTCACTTGTAAAGATTAGGGACATTTTTTTTTATCTGAATAACTTTAACCATTGGAAATCAACTTAATATCTGAGTTATTAGGCTAGTTTTTATACAAAATATTTTCTGATGAAACCAGATTTTTTGTTTATAAGCTAGGTAGGCTTCATGACTTCATAACTGATTTGATCTTCATTTGTTTTTCAAAGAAGAACATGCATACTTTGAGAGCCCCTGATTAATTTGGGGTGTATGTTTTAAAAAAAATACCAAGATTTACCAGATAAGTTAATTTCAGTAATCTCATTTTGCTTAGACTAACTTCCCCCCAAATAAATGAAAAATAAACTCAAAATATAGACTTACAAATCATGTGGTATTGGAATGCCTGGGTGGCTCAGTGGTTTGGCACCTGCCTTTGGCCCAGGGCATGATCCTGGAGTTCCAGGATTGAGTCCTACATGGGGCTCCCTGCCTGCTTCTCTCTCTGCCTGTCTCTCTCTCTCTCTCTCTATCTATCTATCTAACTATCTATCTATCTCTCATGAATTAAGAAATCAAGTCTTTGAAAAAAATCATCTGGTATTTTCCTTTTGAGCATAGTGCATAGGAGAGAGAAGTGTATCATTGACTTTAGACCCAAATGATAGAATTAATATTTTCCATAATTTGCCTCTTGTTTAACATCAGACTGGACCACAAACTCTCAACCTGCATGTACCAAATATAGTGCCAAGAAACATAGCTCTTACTGCTTTCTGCCTTTCTGGCTTTCACAGTGCTTTGCTGATGGTTGTTGACATTAAAAAGAACAAGCGCCTTGAGAGGGTAACTAGCGTGCTGCTCAAGCATAGTTAGCTCCAGAGTGGCTGCACTGTGGTGGAGCCAGTGGTCTAAGATCTGGTCTTTAATTTTATAGGCCCAGACACATCACAGTCTCCTGCATGCAGACAAGACAATCTCCAGTGTAACGACACATACTATGCATATTCAGAAATGACTGTTAAACATCTGAAACAAATTTGATTATTTTCAGCAAAAGAAAAAAATTAATGTATCAACTAGATAGTCTTGTTGATCTGAAGATGTATTCCAATTTGTATGAACAGGTTGGTTTAGGAGTGTGGAAGTGGAGCCAAGTCAGAAGCATTTTCTTAGAGTTTAATTTGATTCAACTGTGATATTTTGATATATTCATCTCCTCTGTTGGATCAAATATTCATGTCATCACAGCATTGGCTTCCCTGGATGGTTTTGGAAACACACTGTCCAGTTCTTAGTTTTAGCTTCCATTTTTAATCCACTCTGTGCATGAACTCTATATAATTTATGGCACGGATTATTTTGTCTACTTACATTCTTACCCTGACATTGTGAACTAGACAATTTCTCAATTGTCTTCTGCATTCACTTTTAAAGCATTATTTTAAGAAAGCTATATTCTGCAGACAACTAACATCAGTTACTCTGTGCTATTTATTCCTGTAGTTTACAAAGATCAGTACTATCTCCATAAAATGTGATCATTTGACAGTAACAGCAGTGTACCCTGATGGGAGCCATAATGGTGTTCTCCAGAGCTGTCCTGGGCAGCGTACACAGTACTGTCGCATTTACGCACTTCCACCTCCGGGTGGTAACTATGAATGAGATCAAAGAAAACGGGTTGAAAGACACACAAAAAAATTTGTATCATGTATGAAAACAGACTAATTATTTTCAAAGCGGTAATGAAAGACACCTCCACCCTTTTTTTTACTTGCTCTTGACCTCACAGTGGTGAAATGAATTCTGAACTCTATAGAGGCACAAAGTAGAGTTCAATCCCTCTGCAAATGGCACAAATTAGTAGGTAGGCATATGAGGGAGGTTTCCGATTCCCTAAGGCAGCTGTGCTGAGTGAATTTGGCCTGTTTTTCCCAGGCTTGAAGAACACAGACTCTTTTTTATGGCTTCATTTTGCGATGTTAGTCAAATTGGGGCCTGGAGGCAGGAGATAGCCCATAAAGGCCCATTCTAGCGCTCCAATTCAATCATCAGAAGAGAGACGTGGGTGGCTCCTATATTCAGGAAAGCCACATTTAAAGTATCTCCCATAAGGCTGATCTTATAGTATTTCAAAGCCTTCCTTTTAAACATATTCCATAGGCATTTCGATCTTTGTTTTTACGGTGCTATTTATAATATGCAAATTCTAGGACAAGGATAAGCACAGGTTTGAATTATAAACCCTTGTGGATAGGAACTGACACCAATCCAATCCTAACACACTTTGACCATGTTAGCAATGCCAAGAGTCCCGCTGAAGGGACTCTATAGTTGCCACTATTGTTATCCTCAAAGCCTTAGAAAATTGTCTCTAAACTCTATCTTTTGGGGAAAATATAATCTGACTTTTTAGGAAATAGTAGATTCATATCACAATAGATTTATCCAGAATATTGAAGAATTTTTATAATCTAGAAGTACAAGTACAAGTCTAAATAAGTGTTAAAAAGAAAATTTGTTGGGATCCCTGGGTGGCTCAGTGGTTTGGCGCCTGCATTTGGCTCAGGGCGTGATCCTGGAGAGCCAGGATCGAGTCCCACATCGGGCTTCCTGCATGGAGCCCAGTTCTCTCTCTGCCTGTGTCTCTGCCTCTCTCTGTCTCTCTGTGTCTCTCGTGAAAAAAAATAAATAAAATCTTAAAAAAAAAGAAAGAAAATTTGTCTAGACTACTACCATGAATTGTCTAAAAAATAATTAATAAAATCATCAGAGATGTTTATGATAATTATTTTAAATCGGTTCATTAAAATATTTTTTTAATTTATAAATTCATGGCCTTGAAAGATAATGTCTGAAGGGCATCATTTTATGATAATAAGAGTGAAAAAGGTTGAAGGTTATCACCCCAAAACCAGTAGCTCTCGCCTGCTGTAAGACGGTGACAGATGAGGCTGTCAGGGTGGCAGATTCGTAGGCAGGTTGTTGAATTTTTCTTTCTACGGTAATCTTTCACATTTTGACAAATTCTTCCCTGTTTTGAGATGATTTAAACATACCGTTATGAAGCAGATCAGAGCTTTTAAATCAAAGTTGAAAACTGTCTCTGCTGCCAGGAGTACAAGTATGTGTAGTGAACATGTACATAAATAAATGGGGAAATTATGTGCACGTTTGAAAGCCTTTGCTTTCTGGCAATCTCCTCTGGAGAGGTAAAACAGTAGAAAAAAGAAGTTCGGAAAATGAAATTCTTGCCCAAATGTCATATTTCTCTTACTCCGTAAACTTTTGAGTCTGTTCATTCTGCCTGAGTTTCTCATCGCTGGAAATGGAAGTTCCATGTGGGCAGGAATCACCATCTGGTTTTTTCACCAATATATCCAATCATCCAGAAAGTGCCGGGCACATAGCAGGCCCTTGATTTATATTTATTGAATAAACCAGTTCATGAAATGAGATTAATCATAACAGCCTCTCTGTATTTAGGTTGAATGCTTTATGAGGTGGAGGACATAGGAGACTAAGGAACCTGAACTCCCTTGTTAAAAGATTCTTATATAAATTCAAAGTGATAGTGTAGTCCCTTTTCTCTCATTGTGTAGCCTTCCAAATCAAAATCATCTCTGAAGGCAGCAGCAGTTGACATCTACCAGAAGTAGTATGACAGCAAGTTTCAGCCTTGTTTGGTTCCCTCAGGGTGGCTTTAGTTCTCTCTGTGAAATGGTGGTTAAGAGCCTGGACCTTGAAATAATGAACCCCAGCTTCACAACTGGTTATATGACTTTAGCAATGTTATTCAACCTTTGGTGACTTGGTTTCCTCACATGGAGACATGGGTAATATCAACCCAAGGAGATGTAAGGATAAAATGAGATAATTCATGTAAAATTCTTTGCATGGTCCAGCACTTGGGAAGTACTCCATAAGCTCCATAAACGTTAGCTTATATTACTCGTTGCTATCCAAGGATTTTTGTCTCATTTATTGTTTCTGCCTATTTTTCTACTTGAATGTGCATATTAGTTTAGAAACAAAGTACCACTAACTCAGTGACTTAGAACAACGAAAATTTCTTGTCTCAACAGTTCTGGAGACAAGATTGAAATCAACATGTTTGCAGAACTGTGCTTTCTATGAAAGCAGGGGCTTTCCTTGCATTTCCAGCTCCTGGTAGCCCTAGGCATCCCTTAGCTTTCTGCAGCATACTCCTAATCTCTGTTATCCATCTTCACACAGATTTCTCCCTTTGTCTCTTTACATCATCCCTCTCTGCATGTGAGTTTATATTTTCCCTCTTTATATGGACACCATTTGTACTGGATTAGCACCCACCCTGATGATCTCACCTCAACTTGATCACCTGTATAAGGACCTCGTTCCCTAATAAACTTACATCCTGGGGTATCGAGGGCTAGAACCTCAACAAATTGGTAGCAGTGGGAAGGAAATGACCCATAAGAGCATGATTCTATATTTTCCTCCTCAATTCAGTGTACTTCCTTCCCCAATGGAGAAGTGTCTATAATATGGCACCAGAGTGGGAGCTTTTAAGTTTGAGTGTAGCCTTGCCACTAACTACCTTCATTGAAAATACTCAAATTCTGCAAGTCTGGGCTACTTTATAAAATAGAAGGACCGGGTTAGATGGTGTCTAGCATGTCTTCCATCTCCAAAAGGTCATGTTTATAATGTGTGGCTCTTTCTCAACCACAGCGTGTATCTCAAACTTACACGATGTTCAATGCATCTTGGTGGCCTTGTAACTAATAATAAAGGTTCTGATGTAGTTCATGACCATTGTCAATCATCTCAGTATATACTTGTATTAAAATCCCACTGTCTGCAATGCTTTAGTGGGGTTCTTACCAAATCAAAGCTTTGTTAGATCTAGGTTGTAAAAATGTCTAAATAGTGCCACTGAGCCTTTTTATGTGAGTTTTTATTGCTTTGTGAAATTTTCTAAAATTTGTAAATAGACATTTTTCTATGCCAAATGCCCCTGATATCAAAATAAGATCCAGAATATAAGAGTTTGTAGTGTAGTGTGCCTTTTCTGATTAGACTATGATGCAACTCTCGTGAAAACCATAAAACCAAAACTTAAGACGTTAGGGAAAATAAAATTAAATCCTGCCACTGACTCATAGACTGTTGGCAACTTTCCTGAAAGTTTGCTTAGACTACCATTACAGAGGGCTTAAAAGTCTACTCTACTACAGCTAGAAGAAAATTCAAGAAAGGAAATAGAAATCTATGCCAGCTCTCAGATACAACATCTTTAGTGTCTCCTAGCCAAAAAGGGTTGACTGTAGATTCAATATCATCAAATGGCACTTTCTAATTCTTCACCTCATCTGAAACCTGCTGCCCTAGGTGTTCACTGAATTGTTTCTTTCTCTTCCAGCCTCCTCCATCCTCAAAAGAGAGAAGCGGCTAAGGACAAAGAATGTGCATTTCAGTTGTGTCACCGTGTACTACTTCACCAGGAGGCAAGGCTTCACGAGCGTGCCCAGTCAAGGGGGCAGCACCCTGGGCATGTCCAGCCGCCATAACAGCGTGCGCCAGTACACTCTTGGTGAATTTGCAAGAGAGCAAGAGAGGCTCCACCGGGAGATGTTGAGAGAACACCTCAGGGAGGAAAAACTGAACTCTTTAAAACTAAAGGTAAAAAAGCATTAGGAACTCACTTTTTGCAAAACCTTGTATCCTTACCTTGATTTGGTTGAATTATCCGTTTTCATACTTGTTACATACTTTCATACTTTTCATACTTCGTGGACCAAGCTGGACATTTTACACAACAGACTACCTGCCTGCCGAGGCTTTTTTTTTTTCTTTTAAGCGAAAACAGTAATGTCTTCACTGAAAGCTATGTGGAAAGCCTATCTGACATCATTTAGTTATTCATTCAATAAATATTTGTTATTGAGTACCACCAGGTCATAGAGCCTATGCTTGGGCTGGGGCCAACTGGTATCAAAAATAGATGTGATCCCTTCTCTTCTGGAACTTTTATATTAATAGGAAAGAAAAATATCAATCATGTAGACAAAATAGAATCATAGCTTCATTAAGTGCTATAAAGGAGATTTGCAAAGGCTGTGAAAGTATGTAACAGGGCATTGGTGTGGTCCAGAGGCCAAGGAAGGCGTCTTCAAGGAAGTGACGACTGAATGGAAATCCGAACAACTAACTAGGCCAAAGGGTTGGCAAGAGTGGTTCAGGCAACAGGAAGAGCCAGAACTGCCTTGTACTGGAGGAGGAAGCATAGTGAGTACTAGTGTGGCTGGAACAGAGTCTACTTCATGAAGTAGACTATACATGGAGGAGGCAGGACGAGACTTTGTAGACCATGTTAAGGCACCTTTTTTTCTCTTCATCTAAGACCATCAAAAGACATCTGAGAGTTTTGGGCATTGGGGTCAGGGTAGTAGAATAATATGATCGGGTTCATCCTATGCTGTGAGAATAGTTTTGGGGTAAGGGCTGCCATGCTTAAGGGTGGGGGAGCATACAGGATTAACCAGTTAAGAGGCTATCGCAGTAGTCCAGGAGAAGGATGATGGTGAGTTAGATAGACTGATGATAGGAGAGATGAAGAGAAATGGACAGAGGAAGAAGTTTCGAGAGTAAAGTCAACAGCTCTTGGTGACAGGCTGGTTTTGAAAGGAAAAGAGGGCTGGGCTTGGAAAGAAGATACAACCCAAGAGATTGCTGGGAAAGGCAAGGCTTCATTCCAGGTGAATCAGTGGCTAACCTGGCTAGAAACTGCTGAAGAAGAAGTGTCTGAGGAAGAAGCTGACTAAAGAACCAGCCAAAGCCTCGAATTGTGCAAAACATACCATTGCTATGACCAAACTGCATTTGACCTAACCACTGCAAAAAGTCATTCTGCTGTAATGTTTTCACAATATTTAAAGCAGAAGCACATCAGTTAGTGTTTCCCTTTGCATAAGGATTTTTTTGTAGTGTAATGTCTTAATCATAGTCTACCATCAAATATTTTAGGAGTATCTTTAATGTTTAGATAGTATTTTAGTAGCATGTGATAATTACATCCTAAATCTTCCAGCAGGCAAGGACCGTCTTTGCTGCCGGTTACTGTAGGCTGTTTGAAGTTAGAAGATTGAACAGCAATACTGGATACTGTAGAAATGCACTTTTCTCAGGAATATTGTGTTGTTGCAATATTTGATTATCCATTTGGTTGTTACAGAAAAATTCTTAACTGTGGTTACTTGTTGCTGTAATAGTATATTGCCTGTATTTCTACCTCCCGTAATAGGATTTATGTGCTAGATTTTAATATCCTTGAACCTGGGCAAGCGCAAAAGTCTTTTTAAAAGAAACATGGTTTACTTGCACAAAACTGATCAATTTTGAGAGACCATTCCTGCCCTTGACGTGGTTTTGTGGGTGTGGAACAAATGGTAATGATTTGAATTGGTCCCTCTTATTAGAGTATTGAAATTAAGTCTACATAATTTATCAAATTATGTTCTTGCCCTGATCTTATTTACTTGTATCTATCAATGAACATTGTGATACTTAGAGGGAAAAAAAAAAAGGAGGAGTCAAGAATGATTCCTGGATTTCTGGCTTACACAAATGAACAGGTTGTGGGTAATAGTAGCTTTCTCTATGAGGATATGGCAAGGAATCCAGGAAGAGGAGTAGGGTGGGCCTGGGATTGGAAGGGAAGGGATAGATAATGAGATTATTTTTGAACATACTGATTTTGGAGAGGCTTTTGAGTTAGTAAAGAGATGTCAGAGATGTGTCCAGGCCATATTAGAGATTAAGTGGAGAGAAACACAGCTCAGAAAACATCAACCAAAGACAATCTTTAAACATGTACTGCTCCATCAGCCTATCAAAATATAGTAATGCTCTCCCACTATTATGGGACAAAGGAAATGTTTTTTAGGTAATCCAGGATACTTAACATGAAGAGCCTCTTATTAAATCGCTGAAGCACCAATGAGCACACCTGTGTTACGTGTAACTCTAGTTCCCAGTACAAAGTCAGACAGCAGAGGTGTGCCGTGTGTTTTAAAATACCTTGTTTTTATGTATTTTGCAATTTATGTATCTGCCTTGCTCCCAATTGTATAAGAAGGCCATTGCTTAAATTAAGCGAGGCACAATCTAGCCTAGAGCTTATCTCATATTTCCTTTGGTGATATTTTTGACAAATTTCATTGGAAGTCTCTTAAGATTTTTTTGGTAGCAGCCCACTGTTATTGTTTTCCTGATTGCTTTGCATATAGCTTATTTTAATAATAAGTCTTAGATTTGCTTTTGAAATCTGCCCTCTACCTTTCTAAACCACTGTAAACCAACTCTATGCCCTACTCAAAGAACAAAGTCATTCCCAATCAAATATTGGCAAAACAATAGTAATGGCCGCCATTCATTAAGTGATTTTTATTTGCCAGGCATTTGGTAAACATCATTCAATTTAATCTTAACAAAGACCCAGTGGGATAAGTAAATTATTGGACCATGTGTGCTGAAGAAAAAGAAACTCAATGATGTTAAACACTGACTCACTCAATAGAAAACTGGTTATATTATCCTGTTACTTCTTATTCTAAAATTAATTGATTATCCCCCCTAGGCATTGGGAAAGCCAATCTCTGTACCTATAGGGAGTCATACCTTTCTGAGGTTTGGTACTGTGTACAGTGGTTTTTAGCAGCTGGGAGACTATAATTCTATCTGAGAACCAAAAGATTTATTGTGGCGAACTTTGAGGCACATTATACATGTGATGAATGTTGGGAGAGCCACACACCTACAGGAACCTTCCATATCAGGCAGTAATATATTCTGATACTGTAATTTGTATTCAGCGACTTTTATGCTTTTTCTTTAATAAGCTGCAGAAGAAAAGAAGAACCAAAAAGAAAGAAAGAAAGAAAGAAAGAAAGAAAGAAAGAAAGAAAGAAAGAAAGAAAGAATTCTCCTATTGATTCATCTTTTATTTTTAATCGTACTTAGTGTTGGAAGTTGGAGAGGCAGTCATGGCTCGGTTTGTCATTGATAAGTGAAAACACGCAACTTCCCTTTTTGGTGAAGATGTAAACAGAAGACATTTGGATATCATTGCTCCTTTCAAATGAATACCAAGCAAAAAGATAATGGGATTCTAAGGTGTCTGATTTTAGCCTCTCTGTGTTGAAAATATTTAGAAACTCAGAAACATGTCACACGAACCTAATAAAAGATCATAGCAATGCGGACCAGTTTGCTTTAAAAAAAAATCTGAGAAGACCGAATGAAGAAACAGTTGTATATTTTTTTAAAGATTTTTTTAAATTTACATATTCATGATAGATGGGGGGGCGGGGGGGCAGAGACACAGGCAGAGGGAGAAGCAGGCTCCATGCCAGGAGCCCAACGCGGGACTCGATCCCGGGACTCCAGGTTCACACCCTGGGCCAAAGGCAGGCGCTAAACCGCTGAGCCACCCAGGGGGATCCCCAACAGTTGTATATTTTAATTATAATTCCTCTATTATATTAACTTTTAAGATTTTTAAAATATCATTGACTATACTTATCTAGGGTTTAGCTATCCAAAATCTAAAATTAGCTTCCAAAAACATTCGCTATCCAAAAATATCACTCTGATACTTAAAAATTTGACTTTTAATGTAACATTTGTCTTGAAATACTAATACCTCTGGAGTAAGTAATAAAATAAATGTAGCTAAATTGATTCCATTATTTTGACTGGGGCAGCAGGAGGTTTGCTGGCACAGAACAGGGTCAAAAGAGGAAAGCAAGGATTGTACAAACTTCTCCACTTTGGCTTTGGCTGGAGGTGGTCCTCTGTGAGTGGCAGTGAGCTTTCTATGGAGTAAGAGAGAGAAGACAACTTCTGACAAGACAAACACTTTCCAAAGCCCTCCCCATGGAGACCAGCCGCAACACCACAGGAAACCCACTGGACGTGGAACCGAGTCATTTCCCTTTTCCTTATTTGAGAACCAACAGCCCAGAACAGTAAGGAGAAGTTCCTCTTTCCACTGTGCCTCCAAGTCTTCCCAGGGCATTTCACTAGGTTCCAAATAGAGAGCCTGCCTCTGTAATGGCACCCCTTCTGATGCTGCCTTTCAGTGAAAGATTTGTAGACAGAAACATACACCACACACTTCTTGAAACAAACTACACACACACTACACACTTTGGAAACAAGTAAGAATAGGAATTTAGTTTTTCACTGTAATATCGCTTCTTATTTCGAAATCCATCTCTTAATCAAATTATGAGCTAGCCACATTGGGAAATAATATATCCAATTAGATGTGTAGAAAAAAAAAATCCAATTCTATTTGGGCTCTCAGGTGTCTTTTTTGTTGATGGTGTTGGTGCTCCAAACAATGTCACAAAACAATCAATAGAGAAAGCTAAATGAATAAAATTCTTGTTCCTAGAAGAAATAACTAGCTTTAGATTTCTGAATTACAGAGAGTATCCGTTTTGCCTGTCAAGCCCATTCAAACATGTCATACTCTTCACAGTAATCAAGGCGGTCATCTTAATACTGTACTCTTTTCCAAATTAAGTGCTTAGATTTCATCATCTGCACCACATTGTTGAACAATTACATTAGCCTTTATTCCCATTTCTCATGTATCTGCAAAATGCATTAGGCAGCCATTTATGTTTCAAAGAGCCTTGGCATTCCAATTGCCTCTGGGTTGTATCTTACTGGATTCTACTACCTTGTTCTAAGAAATTTAATTTAGCTTTCACAGCTTTGACTGGCTTTCCTTCTCAATGTTTTTTCAATCTTGATTGTTCTTTTTCTCCTTTCTGAGATCAAAGGACTGTCTGCACTCTGGTACCACTTCCAATTACTTCCCAGAATTAGTTTTCTCAATCCTTCAGTCACATGTTCCTTGAGTAATGCTTGGTTGTTTGCACTCTCTCTTTATTAAAAAAAAAAAAAAAAAAAAAATGCCAGGTGGTAACTCTTCCTTTAATGATCAACCCTTTAAAAATCTCTACCTAAATTTTCTTCACCTGAAATCTTACCCTTATGGTTGTGCTTTATTCACTTAGTGACTCACCCATACAACATAATTCTCCACCTTAACCTCTAGCCCTGTTCCTTATATCTCTTAAACAGTCTTGTGATTTACTAACTTCTAGGTAAATATCCTAAATGCTCTCGAAAATATAAAGGATTATGAGAAATGGTTGCCACAGGCTATTATCTCAAATCTATGTTTCCAAACTTTTGGATGTGTCTTTAACTAATTCATCATACTATAATTCTTTATCAGACAGATCAGAGTCTGCTGGTCATGGTATTTTTTACCTCCATTTATCCCTACAGAACTTCTCTGTTAGACTCTGTACAGCTTGCTCAAGAGCACAGGTAGTGCCAGTGCTTCCAGAATGTATACCTAAATGGAGGCCTGCTCCAACACCAAATGAAAAACAGAAAAAATACACCTGATCAAAGCGATGGAGACTGAGAGACTGGGCTACAGCCCTGGGCAAATGCAATATATTTAAGAATATGTTCTTTCAAAATATTGCTGGTATTTAATTTTAATAGAACAATTAAGCATATGTAATCTCTACATCCTTCCTATGCAATATACATTGATCCTCTGGGGTTCAGGAGAAATCAATTGAACTGATTCTCCTGATTAAACTATGGGGTGCATCCAGTGGTGTGCTCCAGCCAGCTCACAAAAGTTGCTCACTAAAGTGTATTGTGCATATATTCTCCCAATGGTAGCTTGAAATCAGCCATGAGGACACTATTTACACCATAGGACTTGACAAACACAACGTGTTAGAACCTTTTATTTTTTTTCCAGTGACATCCTTGTTAAATATTTACCAGTACACTGTTGGATTTATTTGGCTTAGTAGCCACCACTGAAAGAAACAATGTTGGTCTAAACCAGAGGGAGGATAACAGAAAGTATGAAGGTTTATACGTCTTATATGTTGATATTATCATCCTTTTTGGTGACTCTGGTGGTGGTACATAAGCCACAGACACATTGTAAATTCAGGTTGTTGAAGTTCTTAGAAGCTGACAAAACAGTCAAATCTTCCTGGTTCTTTGAGGGCATAATTAAATTGGTTCCAGTTTGCCACCTGTAGTTAACAAGTAATGAGCAGAAGAATTATAAGATTTGACTGAATATCAAAATAATATGGATATTTTTCTTCAGTTTGCCAGAGAATTAGTGACTAGATTGTCTATCTAACTCATACCACAAAACCATGTCCTCTACAAAGCCACTTACTACACATCTTCCATGACCCAGAGAATACTGCTTTTTGAGAGAGCCAATTCTATTTATCCAGCTGTAATTGTTAGAGAGTTCTTCTTTACATTGACTAGTATGCTGCCATCTAATTATATCTTTTGACCCTAGTCCTGCCTTCAAGGTAAACAGAATAAATCCTGCTCCTGTTCTCCAAACTCCAAGTGTTTGAAAGCAATGGTGATGGATATGCCAATATTTGACAAGCGGGTTATGTGGGCTCCATGTGTTGCTGTTCTTTTTTTTTTTAATTATTTTTTATTGGAGTTTGATTTGCCAACATATAGCATAACACCCAGTGCTCATCCCGTCAAGTGCCCCCCTCAGTGCCCATCACCCAGTCATCCCATCCCCCTGCCCACCTCCCCTTCCACTTTCCCTTGTTCCTTTCCCAGAGTTAGGAGTCTCTCATGTTCTGTCTCCCTCACTGATATTTCCCACTCATTTTCCCTCCTTTCCCCTTTAATCCTTTTCACTATTTTTTATATTCCCCAAATGAATGAGACCATATAATGTTTGTCCTTCTCCGATTGACTTACTTCACTGAGCATAATACCCTCCAGTTCCCTCCACGTTGAAGCAAATGGTGGGTATTTGTCATTTCTAATGGCTGAGTAATATTCCATTATATACATGGACCACAGCTTCTTTATCCATTCATCTTTTGATGGACACCGAGGCTCCTTCCACAGTTTGGCTATCGTGGCCATTGCTGCTATAAACGTCGGGGTGCAGGTGTCCCGGTGTTTCACTGCATCTGTATCTTTGGGGTAAATCCCCAGCAGTGCAATTGCTGGGTCGTAGGGCAGGTATATTTTTAACTCTTTGAGGAACCTCCACATAGTTTTCCAGAGTGGCTGCACCAGTTCACATTCCCACCAACAGTGCAAGAGGGTTCCCCTTTCTCCACATCCTCTCCAACATTTGTTGTTTCCTGCCTTGTTAATTTTCCCCATTCTCACTGGTGTGAGGTGGTATCTCATTGTGGTTTTGATTGTATTTCCCTGATGGCAAGTGATGCAGAGCATTTTCTCATGTGCATGTTGGCCATGTCTATGTCTTCCTCTGTGAGATTTCTCTTCATGTCTTTTGCCCATTTCATGATTGGATTGTTTGTTTCTTTGCTGTTGAGTTTCATAAGTTCTTTATGGATCTTGGAAACTAGCCCTTTATCTGATAGGTCATTTGCAAATATCTTCTCCCATTCTGTAGGTTGTCTTTTGGTTTTGTTGACTGTTTCTTTTGCTGTGCAGAAGCTTTTTATCTTAAGTCCCAATAATTCATTTTTGCTTTTGTTGCTCTTGCCTTCATAGATGTATCTTGCAAGAAGTGGCTGTGGCCATGTTCAAAAAGGGTGTTGCCTGTGTTCTCCTCTAGGATTTTGATGGATTCTTGTCTCACATTTAGATCTTTCACCCATTTTGAGTTTATCTTTGTGTATGGTGAAAGAGAATGGTCTAGTTTCATTCTTCTGCATGTGGCTGTCCATATGTGTTGCTGTTCTATGGGATTAGACATCCTTAGTTCTTCCCACTAATCCTCCCAGGGTGTGGTTTTCTGACATTTTCACTCCAGTTACATTCCCTGGATACAATGCTGTTTGTTAATGTCTACCTCGAAACATGGTATTTGATCTGGATCTTGTACTCTAGATGGGATGTATCCACGGTGTATAGGAATATGTTACGTTATCCTCCTCACCCCCCCTGCCTTAAGTTGTAGATGCTCTATCCTTGAGTACATACTAAAGGTACGGGAGCTTTTTGGATCTTGATGAGTTTGTTTGTTCATATTAAGTAAGTAAAAGAGCAACAACAAAAAGCAGGCAAACAAACAAAGCCCGGTAAGTCAGGTCAGCATCATCAAAACTTTGTACATCTCTAGGCAAGAATCCTCTTTAGTGTGGGACATGACATACAGAGCAATCAATAAAGTTTATTCTTTAATTTAAATAAACCTGATCTTGTCATCCTCCAATGTGATAATCCCACCTCTCAGTCTTCATCCATGCTTTGATTTAAAAACTATATTTAACAAGACAGGATCAAGTTCAGGATATCCTCTCAGAGTAGTGATCCTCAGGGGGACGGGGGACTTTCTTCTTTACCCATCCCACCATGACCTCTGCTGATACTTGTTGGTATTTGTGCCACACCCCTCTTCCCAGGCTCACTGGTGTGCAAAAGAGCTGAGCATCCCTGTTATTAGAGACATTTTCAGCTGTTCAAATAACTAAAAATCCACATATCCAACCACACTCTTATTAATGAATTTGCATTTTGCCCTTCATGGAAAGAACATACAAAATTTTGTCCGAGCATCTTAGGACTAGAGTGGTTTTCTAGTTAGTTGTGTTCCATGGGGTCAGAGTTCTCTGTACCTTACTTCCGCTTTTATCTATTTTATAGCTTGAGGTTCTGCACGGGGTTCAATATGAAAAGTGGACATTCTCTCTTTAGTGAACTCAAGCAATAACTCCAGTAGTCACTACTCTCTTTCTTCAAATGTACAAAGACCATTTGTTTAAATCATCTTTTCTAGAATATTACCTACAATTAATTTTCCTTTTTAAACAATTCACTCCCATGTTGACCATCTTTTGATTCCTTTCCCCATAGTGCTTCACACATGTTAGACTGAACAACTATAGCTTCACACTTTTTCTTTGCTCGAGAGCATGAATGGCCTGGACCTGGAGATTCTCACATGAAGCAGCTGAGTACTATCTCACTCTTTCCCCACCTTTTGTTGTATGTTAAATCCTTACTAACAGGGCGGCCCCGGTGGCGCAGCGGTTTAGCGCCGCCTGCAGCCCAGGGTGTGATCCTGGAGACGGGGATCGAGTCCCACGTCGGGCTCCTTGCATGGAGCCTGCCTGTGTCTCTGCCTCTCTCTCTCTCTCTCTCTCTCTCTCTCTCTGTGTTTCTCATGAATAAAAAAATAAATTAATTAAAAAAAATCCTTACTAATATATCCATTCTCCCATTTCTGGTTTGAAGGTTTTCTCCTTGAGAGAGACTGTAGAATCAGAATAGGAACTAAATAATCCTTCTCTGTGTCTTGGTATCTGTCCTTCCATCTCACTGGTCTATCATTTCCTCTTCCTTGCCACTTCTATAACTTGCACATATATTTTGTTCCCTTACTGCATTGTATCATATTTATTGCGTGATCATCTCTCCACCAGGCTGGAAGCTCTTTAGATGACGAATTGTTATACATCTGTAAATCCTGACACCTAGTACAATGGCTGGCAGTATAGCATAGTGCTTAAGCATTCATTCATTCATTCATTCACTCATTCATTTATTCAAAAATATTTATTAAGCAATTGCTGTCAGACTGCAATTAGCAAAGTGCCTGGGGATAAAGTGGTAAACAAGCCTGACTTGGTCTCTGTCTCAGTGTGTGCACATTATGTTGGGGGAAATATACATGAAGCTAATCTCCAAAACTAATATATTATCACAAACTTAGGCAGCATAGTCTGCTAATTAACTGCAGGCCAGGGTAAATGAGTCAAAAGTCATCTGAGAAAGTTTAACAGTGGTAGCTATCGCTTAGACTAGCTTCTTCTACTGGCATCTCCATTAGAAAGTCCGCCACCACACGCTCACAGATTAGGTACCAAAGAAATGTCCTGTATCTTTAGCTTGCTTCCTCTTTTCTTCTTTTCTGAGCTTTTGTTCTCTGTGTCTGAATCATATTTTTCATTTCTGAATGAGCTAAGTCTAAGGAAGCTTGTACTGCTCTTTTGTCTGCTACCCTATAGCACTGAGATCAGCTCTTGGAATGTGGCTGCAACCATATCCTTTTTTTCTTATGTACAGGGTTCCTCTAAGTATTCCTACTCTAAACTGGTCTCAAGAACCTGGCTTTAGCTTTGAGGTCAAATAGACCTGAGTTTGATTCTCAGTACAAACACTAGCTAGACTTTGGTAAATTATCTTCTCAAGGCTCCAATGTTCTCAACTATTAAAAACATACTTCATAAAGAGTATTGTACAAATTAGATGAGATAATTTATATAAAGTATGGAGCCCACTGACTGGTTTTCAATATACGGTAGCTTGGGTCTTTCTTAACATCATTATCATCACTGCAATAGGCAGTAATCAGTGTTTGTGGAATTGAATTATTTTCACATCCTTATTTCTTTCCATTATTATATTCACATATGTTAATAACTTGGTAATAACCAGGAGACATTATTACTAAGAGTACCTTTTAACTCCCAAATGGGAGTGTTTTTGTTTTTGTGGGTTTTTGTCTTGTCTTTGCACTTTGAATCTACATTTTCAGTAGTGTTTCCCTCTCTATAATCACTTGGCATTGAAATAGTCCTTTCAGGTACTTAATTCACCCAAAATTTCATCTGTTTGGAATTCATCCCCACATGACATGGCGAGAAAAAAAAAAGGCAGGGGATTGAATGCTGACTTTCATTTGAACCCCCCTTGCCTAAGACTTGACCTAGAGCAGTCTGAGAATCATTCCTCTAATGTATCCTATCCTTCAAGTGTATTTAGATGGGTAAATTGGGCTTGGGAACTATTTGTTCATACTTATCAGCACGAATCAGACAGATTTGCAAAATTAAGATGTTTGAATTCTGTCTACCTAAAGAAAGTTAAAATCCTTTCAATTGTAGAATGAGTCTGGACAAGTTTACCCAGTGACTTAAGAACTAAGTCTCATCTTAATTATTCTTGGAACAAAGCTAGCAAATACATGTACATGTGCACACACATGCAAACACACACACACACTCTAGAGTCCTTGACCTTAAGATCCTTCCAATATAATATAAATCAATGTACACAAATTTGGGATAAATCTAAAATAAGATAAAGATTATTTAATCAAATCATGAGTTAGGTCATTACTTATCACCTCTAAGGTGACTAAGGCAGAGGAACAGAGGAACTACTCCCTAGAGGTCTACTATTTATTTACTTTTTGTTCCTTGCTTATGGACCAAGACAGGAAGGGATCCTGTACAAGTCCAGTCCTCTGAATAATTTGTAGGCCAATAAAAGCACCAGGCTCTGTTCCATGTCAGACCTTTGAAATTGTATTGTTGCTGAGTGTGAAATCCTTCTGTCTGCACTTGTTCATCTCACGGCTACTCAGTCTTCAGAGTTAAGTTTACATGTGGAAGTCTTCTTCATCACCCCACACCAGCACCCCCTCTAGGTGCCCTGTGCTCATTCTCAGCTTGGAAAGCCCTTTGAACTGGATTAAAATGACTAGATTCCTCACCTCTTTAATCCATTGAGATCAGCACCTGTATCTTGTGCACTGACATACCTAATACTTGTATACAAAGTAAACACAAAGGCTATTCAACATATTTTAATATATAAAAGCCATATATATATGTATTATCATGGCAATTAAGAGCACATGCTGCAGAGTCAGATATCTAAGGCCGTGACTTGGTGCCCACCCTTACTGCTTGTGATCTTGGACAAGTTATTTACCACCCAGTGACTCTGTTTCATCATCAGTTAAATGAGTATAATGCTAATATCTACCTAATGAGATTTTTGTGATGTTTAATGAGTTAATGTAGGTAAAGTGCTTAGAGTAGCGCTGGGCACCGAGCAAAAATTGCTCTTATTTGTATTGTTAATCTCCTCTCACTTCACTCCCACTTCTCTTTCATCCTCACCTCCAACCTCTCTTTTTACACACATACGTGCACAGAAACAAAAGCAGGGGTCAGGGCCAGCATTATTCGGTAGTTTACCACAGTGTAATTAAGCCACATTTTGGCAAGTTTTTTCTTAGCTCTTGGAAAGGCAACGTTACATTGGGGAAAGAGCGCAGAACTAGAAATGGTCCATGTCACAGATAGTCTTGTCTCTGTCTCAAAAAAGAAGCATTCCTTTGAATGTGCTCATTACTCTGTATGCATTTTTTTTAATGAACAGAAGAGGTTTTTAGATACATCGTGTTTAATTCCACAGAAGGATTCCAGCATGACATTGCCTGCCATCAGAAACGTGGAACTTTGAGATACAGGGAAAAGCATAGGGGTCAGGGAATTAGGTTCTAGAAGTGTGTTTTGGAGAGGTCACAGTTAATCTGGGCCTCATTACTGCATAAAATAAGGAGGCTGCATCCGATAAACTAAAGCCTGAAAATTCAATGGATCTATTTTGAGATAGAGAAAAGACATTTAAAGGTAACACTCCTGTTGACAGAGAGAAATGTTCTATACATGCAATGGAATCGTCTCCAGCCGTGAGAAGGAAGGATATCCTGCCGTTTGCGACAAATGGATGGACCGTGAGGGCATTACACTAAGTGGAGTAAGTCAGACAGATAAAGATGAATGCGGTATGATAGCTCTTCTGTGTGGAACCTAAAAAAGCAGAACTCACAGAAATAGAGAGTAGAACAGTGGTTGCCAGGAGCTGGAAAATAAGGGAAATGGGGAGACGTTGGTCAAAGGTTATAAATTTCCAGTTGTAAAATGAATAAGTTCTGGAGATCTAATGTACAGCACGGTGATTGTGGCTCACAATTCTGTGTTTCACACTTGACCGTTGCCAAGAGAGTCCATCTGAAATGTTCCCATCACAAAAAAGAAGTGGGAATTATGTGCTATGATGGAGATGTCAGCTAACGCTAGTGGTAATCATGATGCAATATCCAAGGGCATTAAATCAAAACACACCTCTTAAGCTTACACAATGTCATATGTCAATTATGTCTCAATAATGTTGGGGTTGAGGGGGAAAGAGATGTACAAAGTGAATACTCTTGTGAAGCTGGGTGATAGGTCCGGAAAAGTAGGCGAGGCAATCTTGAAGACTCCCTGGCTTCTCTGCACCAGGTCTTGAGAGCATGATGGACAGGAGTTGTGCCCCGAAATAGGGAGCTCACTGACTTTGTTCCCCATTGCTCGAATATGAGAAGATGCTTTTGAAAATAATCTATGCAATTCAACATTTTTATTTTATTTTAAAGATTGTATTTATTCATTTGAGGGAAAGAGAGCGTACACATGAGCAAGGGGGGAAGAGACAGAGGGAGAAGGAGAGGCAGACGCCCCACTGAGCAGGGAGCCCGACGTGACATGGGGCTCTATCCCAGGACCTGACGCAAAGGCAGGCACGCAACCATCTGAGCCACCCAGGTGTTCCTGTAATGCATCGATTTTAGAGAGCATTTAAACTCAGTAAGTTTGGCCTGGGGTTTTTTTGTTGGGTTTTTTTTTTTTTTTTTTTTGTATATTCTTTTATTGGAGTTCGATTTGCCAACATATAGTATGTGGCTTGGATTTTAAAGAAACAAATGGGCACAGACCACAGGAGGGCCTGGGGAGGCAGAGAGTATCTCAATGGCTGCTTACCACACCAGAAACTGAGGAAGGGGAGAAAAGGCAACTGACCAGGATGAACTCAAATATTTCTAATCTTCATTAAAAATGGCAGAGATAAGTAGCTCCTGGGTGGCTCGGTCCACTAAGCATCTGACTCTTGGTTTCATGATCTCGGGGTCATGAGATCAAGCCCCAAGTGGGGTGCTCAGCAGGGTATCTGCTTGAGAGTCTCTCTCCCTCTGCCTCTGCCTGCCCACCTCCACTGTTTAAGCACATTCTCTCTCTCTCTCTCTCTCTCAAGTAAAATAAATAAAAATTTTTTTTTAAAAAATGGCAAGGATGATAGTGGAGAGGTGAGGAGAAAACCTTGCCAGATCTCTTCAATGTTAACTTGAGATTTTGAAATCTAGATTAGGGCCCCTGCAGGTTCCTAAACAAGTATGTAGCTCTGAGTGAAGAGCTTTTAGATTATTTTTTTTAATTTATTTTTATTTATGATAGACATAGAGAGGCAGAGACACAGGCAGAGGAGGGGGAGAAGCAGGCTCCATGCCGGGAGCCCGACGCGGGACTCGATCCCGGGACTCCAGGATCGCGCCCTGGGCCAAAGGCAGGCGCCAAACCGCTGCACCACCCAGGGATCCCCGAGCTTTTAGATTATTAATTGAATTTTTATCTTGAAATGAAATTGTTTGTTGTAATTTAAATATGTGGGATAAGAATAAGAATAAGAGACTAAGATTGTATTTTTAAGAGCGCTTATATTTGGAATAAGCATCATCTCTGTAACTTATTTGAGAAAGCTTCTTTTAAAATTTGTAGATGCCAACTGGTAATTCATATTCCCCTAACAATTTGCACTGATATGTTAGACAGCAGTCTTTTTTTTTTTTTAAATCAAACCCTATTGATATAAAATGGAGGGCTTTTCGTCGTTTTGTGATGTTACCAGTTACATGAGGGAGCTTAAGTATAGAACATGGAGATTAAGTAGGAAGGAAATATTAAAATGAATCGTGCTCACCAAGTCCTAGGTGTTCTACGTGAGCTGTGGAGTCAGACAAGGTTCACATAGACAGGCCAGGAATTAATGAAAACCAATCTAAATGCCACAGAAGTGACAAGCTGGGAAAGGTAATGCCTCCTATTTGTTAATGCAGCTTTACCTATCGAGGAGGATTGAGTATGTGCTAGGCAATCGCACACTTGAATTTCTTAGGAAATCAGATCTTCACGGATAGATGCTTCTATCAGCAAATTAATTCTTAACAAAAATGATAACAGCAAGCAATCAAAGTAACATCCTAGTAGTTGGACATCACAGAAACATGGTAGCAGCTTAGCCAATACAGCATAAAGAAATGCCAACAAGGAAAATGCACTGCAGATCACACTGAGAAGCAAAACCCAATAAAGGGGAAGGCCCATTGTTGCCTGAACACAGATCTAAGCTCTGAAATATTAAAAAAAATATATAATTTAGTAGCTTTTGAACATGAAGTTCAGAGCCCATCTGTAAAATATTTAAATATACACTTGCTACTGTGTTGTTTCCTCTTCTTGAGGGTAAGGACCAGTGATCTATTTGTTTTCCAACATATTCAGAGTTTGTGGGGTTTGGTCAGTAAAAAGTATTTTTGTCTATATACTGGACTTTCTTCTCGTAAGATAAAAGAATGGTGTCTGATGTCATCAGAGTATTTTAACTGTGTAATAACTGAACCGTTATTAAGATGAAAAACAGCATGGGGGCACCTGGGTGGCTCAGTCAGTTAAGTGTCTGCCTTTAGCTCAGGTCACGATCTTGGGGATCCCTGCAAAATGGGAATCTGCTTCCCTACTCTTACCCTCGCCCATGGACTCTCTCTCTTTCCCTCTCAAATAAGTAAATTTTTAAAAATCGCATGGTGGGATCCCTGGGTGGCGCAGCAGTTTGGTGCCTGCCTTTGGCCCAGGGTGCGATCCTGGAGACCCGGGATCGAATCCCACGTTGGCTCCCGGTGCATGGAGCCTGCTTCTCTCTCTGCCTGTGTCTCTGCCTCTCTCTCTCTGTGTGACTATCATAAATAAATTAAAAAATAAAAAATAAAAAATAAAATAAAAATAAAAAAATAAAAATCGCATGGTAATAATTACAACTAATAAAGTTTGTCAAGTAACACATTTAAAATCAAAGAATCAAAGTAGCTTCTGTATTTGGAGTAAGCCCTTGCGGAGTTTCTGCATTTATTCGTGTGCTGCTTCTCCGGATACATTTCTCGCTGATAGAGAAAATGCCTCTTTTCCGAGTGCTTTTCTATGCAGGAAGCATAATAAAGTGCTGGTACAACAGAAGTAAAATACTGATTCAGGGTTTACTGATGGATGAAATTAATTTAGAAAAGAAATATCAGTAGATGCAGAATAGTTAGGAGTAGACGAGCCATAGCCATGGACGAGCCACATGAGCTATGACGCAGGAGCCAGTGCTTTGGGCACAGGTTCACGTGAGCCCCTTTGGCGGTTGAGTTTATTGCTTGGGTGTCGGTTGGCAAGAGCCTGCCAGCCCTGCCCTCTCCTCCTTGCCTTTCTGGTAGCACCCTGACCTGACGGATTACTCCATATCAAGGCCTCGTTCTTGGAATGTTCTGCAGGGTAACCAGGTTTGTGACCCCAAAGCACAGCGCAGCACGATGTTATTTCCTCGTTCATGGCTTTGCTGGCGCCCAAGAGACAGAGTGGTTATTTCAAGGACAGTTTGCTGATTTAGGCGGCAGTGGCTTCTGCTAGGATGCTATCGCCTGGGAACAAGGACACGTCGACTCCACCATCAGAGCCGCCCATCGCGAACTGAGTCTAAAGATAGCTTTCACTGATGGGCAGCTGTAACCTTTGGCCTTTTGTCACATCGTGCTGGCTACCAACTCTAACGACTCTGGCTCCTTGCATTAGGAGGTTAAGAGTCCCAATTACATTTAAAAGCCTCTCATTTCGATGTCTTCCTTTTTCTTTCTGGTGACTTTTTTTTTTTTTTTTTAGATTTTATTTATTTATGATAGACAGAGAGAGAGAGAGAGAGAGAGAGAGAGAGAGAGGCAGTGGGAGAGGCAGGCTCCATGCCAGGAGCCCAACGTGGGACTCGATCCCGGGACCCCAGGATCACACCCTGGGCCAAAGGCAGGCGCTAAACCGCTGAGCCACCCAGGGATCCCCCTTTCTCGTGACTTCTCCAAAGAGGAAGAGAAAAGGAAATAAAGTGACCCACAAACGCTATGGATTATGGGGACGTGGTGTTTTATGACTCCGTTTTGTTCTGCCAAGGGTAAGGGTAGGGATTTGAGGGCCCCGCCGACGCTAAGTCTGTTGGCCGCTTTGTGCTTCCAGATGACCAAGAATGGCACAGTGGAATCCGAAGAAGCTAGCACCCTTACCGTGGATGACATTTCGGATGATGATATTGATTTGGACAACACCGAGGTAGACGAGTACTTCTTCCTGCAACCGCTGCCGACGAAGAAAAGGAGAGCGCTGCTGCGGGCCTCTGGGGTGAAGAAGATTGACGTGGAAGAAAAGCATGAGCTGCGCGCCATCCGCCTGTCGCGGGAGGACTGTGGCTGCGACTGCCGAGTGTTCTGTGATCCAGAAACGTGTACCTGCAGCCTGGCGGGCATCAAGTGTCAGGTAAGGCTTTGCATGTCGAGGACTCCGGAGGTGGCACCTCCTACAGCACCTACAGCACCCCGCCTGTGACAGGTAAAGAAGCTTCTCACACACAGGAAGGCACTCTGGAGCAAGGCCAGGCCTGGGGTTCCAGCGGGGAGAAATAGTGAGTCAAGGACGTTTGTGGGTGTGCCCACAGGCTGACACACGCACGAGATGATGTGAGAGGCAGCCCAAGCTGTAGCTAAGCCCATCCGAAGGACTTCCCCCTGGATCGCTTTATTGTGCTCGCTTCTGGGGGGGTTTACAAGCACTCAGAGAGATGATGACACCTCTGACGTGTGAGATCGTGTCTTCTGGTCCATCCGTGGGGGACACGATGGTGAGAGGTTAGAGGTGGCACTACTGGTGGAAAAATTATGCGACTGGGACTTCAGAAAATGGAGTTCGACCCCTGGCTCTGCTTTCTGCCAGGTACGTGAAATAGGCAAGTCAGGTCAACTTTCTGGGCACCGTGTGCTTATCCCAAAAATGAAAGGGCTGGACTAGATCAGAGGTTGGCAAGCTATAGCTCACAGGACAAATCTGGCCGGCCACCTGTCTCCGTAAGTAACACGTTAGTGAGGCCCAGTCATTTTGTGTCTCTTTGTTTGCCTGTTGTGGTGTTGCCCATGACTGCTTTCATGCTTTCACAACAGCAATGAGTAGTCGCCAGAGACGCTGTATGGCCCACAAAGCCTAAAATATTTATTCTCTGGCCCTTTACCAAGAAAAAGAAGGAAAAGGAAAGAAAGAAAAAGAAAAAAGAGAAAGAGAGTTTACGAACCCCCAGACTAGGTGATTCTCAAGCCCCCGTACATCTCTATGATTTACACTCCATGATTAGTTAGGTGTTATTATTTTATGAGGAAACTTGCCTTTTTTTGACAAGGACAGCCCCTCGGGCAGGCAGAAAGAGAGGACAGTTCTGGAAAAGGGATCCATGAGTAAGAAAACAGCTATAGATTCTGGGTCTGCCCCCTGCCCCTACTTTTTCCTGAAACCAGGATGACTGCTGGAGTCTGCCCTCTTCTCTGGAGCAGAGGAAACTCCCTGCTCCTGGATAAGGTGGCAAGCGGCTCTTTGTGGGTGCCTGTGCTCTGGTGTGCATGCAGGGTAATCGGTAGCAGTCAGCAATTAGCAAATGTCTAAGGGGTGCCCTTGGATGGCTGGGAATACCACCTATCACCTGAGTGACGAGTTCAGTCCCATGACACTTGGTGAACCCAGACACTGTCAGCAGAGCCCAGTCGCTCTGATTCTGGGAGACTGAATCTGGGAGGCCTATGGCCTACTGGAGTGGAGAAGGGCAAGGGAGAGCCAGGCACCCCCAAATGCATGGGTCCATCGGTCAGAGTCATAAATGTGTGCAACCGTCACAGTCCTGCAGGACACACGCAGGCGCCACGGACCAAGGATCCAAACAAATGAGAAGAAAACACAACGAGGACGAATTGTCAGGCCGCATGATCCAAAGCGGTGTCCATATGGACACGTCAGGCAGAAAAATTCATGTTAGAGTAAGCCAAGAAGCGGGGGGTGTGGCTGGTAGGCAAAATGTCAAATAACTTTGATTAAAAATAGTAGGTAGGGATGGGGGCAGTAAGCGTGTGTGGTTTAAAACTGGGCATGAGGGACGCCTGGGTGACTCATGGTTGAGTGTCTGTCTTCAGCTCAGGGCGTGATCCCGGGGTCCTGGGATCCAGTCCCACACGGGGCTCCTGCACGGAGCCTGCTTGTCCCTCTGCCTGTGTCTCTGCCTCTGTGTGTGTGTGTGTGTGTCTCATGAATAAATAAAGAATCTAAAAAAAAAAAAAAAAAAAAAAACCTGTGCATGTGAGCTGGCGTGCAGCAGAAGTGAGCCGGGCTTGGGGAATGGAGAGGCTTTAAAAAGACTCGAGGGGAAAAAAAAAAAAAAAAAAGACGGGAGGGAAAGTACCAGGATGGAGAAGGAGGGGGGAACGGAGAACGAAGGCGGGGCGGGGGGGGGGGGGGGGTCGGTCCATGAGCTCGCACGCCCGCTGACAGCCATGGCTCCTTTCTCTTGAGTACAGATCTTGCAGCCAGGTTGCCTCTCGGGCTGGCGGGCTCCCCTTCCCCTCCGGGCGCCTGTGCGGGGGGGTGGCTGTCGCTGGTGGCGGCGCCGCTGGGGTCCGGCAGCCCAGGTCCCCGGGGCGCGGGGGAGGGGCGGGCGGGTCGGCCGGGGGGCGTGGCACGGGGCTAACTGTGTTCTTCCCTCCAAGGTGGATCGAATGTCTTTCCCGTGCGGCTGCACGAAAGAAGGATGTAGTAACACAGCAGGTAGAATTGAGTTTAACCCCATCCGTGTCCGGACTCACTTTTTGCACACGATAATGAAACTTGAACTGGAGAAGAGCCGGGAGCAGCAGATCCCGGCGCTGAACGGCTGCCACGCGGAGGCGAGCGCGCACGGCAGCGCCGTGGGCCCCGTGGCGCACTCGGTGGAATATTCCATCGCGGACAATTTCGAGATCGAAGCCGAGCCGCAGGCCGCCGTGCTGCACCTGCAGTCCGCCGAGGAGCTGGACTGCCAAGGAGAGGAGGAGGAGGAGGAGGAAGAGGAGGAGGAGGAGGAGGAAGAGGAGGAGGAGGAG
This sequence comes from Canis aureus, assembly GCF_053574225.1. Lineage (NCBI taxonomy): Eukaryota > Metazoa > Chordata > Mammalia > Carnivora > Canidae > Canis > Canis aureus. The sequence continues at coordinate 20,021,211 of NC_135644.1, read as the reverse complement.
GAGGACGGCAGCAGCTTCTGCAGCGGAGTCACCGACTCGAGCACCCAGAGCCTGGCGCCCAGTGAGTCGGAGGAGGAGGAGGAGGAGGAGGACGAGGACGAGGAGGAGGAGGAGGACGAGGACGACGACGACAAAGGGGACAGCTTCGTGGACGGCCTGGGCGCGCACGCCGAGGTGGTGCCTCTGCCGTCGGTCCTGTGCTACTCCGACGGCGGCGCGGTGCACGAGGGCCCGGCCAAGGGCGCGTCCTTCTACGCCAGCTCCTCCACCCTCTACTACCAAATAGACAGCCACGTCCCGGGGCCGCCCGGCCCGGCCGCCGACGGCTACTCCGCCCGGGAGCCCGGGAAGGCCGGGGCCCTCTCGCTGGTGCCTTACAGCATGACGCCCGAGCAGTTCGCCGACTACGCCCGGCAGGCCGAGGAGGCCTACGGGCCCCCCCACTACCCGGCCGCCAGCCCCTCGGTCATCGTGTGCTGCTCGTCGGCCGACGACGGCGGCGTGCCCTGCACCAGCCTGTACCCCGACCGCAGGCCCAGCCACCCGCAGGTGGAATTCCACTCGTACTTGAAGGGGCCCCCCCCGGAAGGGTTCGTGTCCCCGTTGCACGGGGACGGCCACCTCCCCGAGCACCCCGCGGAGAAGCCTTTGAGTCTGGCCGACAAGAGCAGACTGCACGACGAGTGCATCACGTCCCCCGTGGTGGAGACGGTCCCCGTGTAGGCGCCCCGCGACCCCCCCCTCCCCCCCGGGCCGGCCCCGCCCCGCCCCGCCCCGCCCTCCTTCGAGGCGCCCCACCCCCTTGCATCCACCCGGCCCGCGGTTCTGCAAGCTGAGGACCAAGAACCACCCCCCGGACCGCGGCGAATCTTCCAGACTGTATTTTGTTCTCTCCTTTCTAGCTACGTGTCGGTGGCTTTGCACAAATACAGTCTCTATGAGGATTTTAAAAGATTTCAGACCCTTTTGATAGAAAAATGCTAATTTAAAAAAAAAAAAAAAAGCCTATCTCACAGTTGCCTACCTGTCAAACTGTGTGAAACCTGCCAAGCTGTGTAGATCAGAGCTCCAAGTTTTGGATTATCGGGCCTGTGCAAGATTGTTAACTTAAGACTGGGAAAAAATAAGATGTAGAGTCCTAATTTTCGATAAATCTGAAGATGATGGTGACTTTTTAAATGTAAAAGTACCTATTGTAAGAAAAAAAAAAGATTTAATCGTTCCATGTGTATTTTATTTATGGTAGTTAGAAGTCACGTTTTGATGAAAATGAACAGCAGCATGTTCTTTTAAGCTGAAGATGCATAGTTAGTACCACCGAGCATGCCCACATGGATTGCATCTGGAATCCATTCACGTTTTTATGATCATGACTGATCAGATTTGCAAATACTTTCTTAAGGGTGAAATAGGCCTATTTTTGCTATTTTGGACAAATAAATGAGTCTATATGTGCAGGTCCTTACACAGTTTTCTCTAAAGTTAAGAGTTAGGACAATCCTCCGGTGAGGGTCCAGTCACTGCCCTCCCTCAGTTGACTCCAGAGATGGAGGTAGAAGGAATTGCCTTTCTTTTTTAAACAGCATCATCTTGGTTCTTAGCTCGGACAGCACCTTTAAACTCTACTCCCCTACATCCAAATGCACTTTAGTGCCCCTTCGTGGTACCTTGTGAGGGGTGGGGACTGAGAACTCTTTGAGATGAAAAATTTAAAAAAAAGAAAAAAAAAAAAAGAAAAAAATTTTTAAATCTGTAACTATTATAAGGTTCATATAATTACTATAGAGGAATCATCCAATGATACTTTATGAAGGAAAAATGACCTTTTTTTTTTTCCTTCGCCACTCTGAAGACCTAACTCGGTAAAAGCAGAGGCAGAGGAAACGTGGAAGAGACACATCCTCAGCTACCAGCCTTTTCTACAGCGTGATCAATCCATCTCTACAAAACGAGTATAGAAGGAGATTTCCTTTTAGTGACTAGCTGATTGATTGAAGGGGGGGCCTCTACCCAAATACTCAACTAGGCCTTACTTTTCTGAAGCATTTTGATTTCTCTTGCCTGGGACAATTAGCAGAACAGTCCAGAATGCATTGAATACTTTTCGAATTACCTCACGTTCTCTTGTTAAAGGGGACAGATAGAAATAAAACATGCACTCCCCACCTTTAGATTATCTCTACTTGGTTCCTCGGAGGACTTCTAAGATCCCGTTTTCCTGTAAATTAATTTAGGTGACTCAATGGTATGTTCTATCTTCTTCCCCCCCACCCACCCACGCGATATGACTACGCTGAGTCCGTTTCATATTTTTGACCTTCCGTTGTTATATCATTTCACACTTTATGCCTCTTTGAAATGTGGACATGCCTTGCTATTCAGTGACTGCATCGCTAATTTTTATGTCTTTTAGACTTAGATTGTTTAGAAATATGGATATAAATATATTGTAGATCTCGATTCCTTAAAAAATACTATTTTATTTAATTGAACTAAAAAATGTTTGATCTAGAGAAAGTCCTCCAGTGGAAAAGTTTCTACTAAAACTTGATTTGGGGAAAACATGTTCACTCGGCAGCTCTTCCACTGTGCAGTTGGTTCCTGCCCTGTCTCTACCCGGCTCCCCGGGGCCAAATTTCTAACCGTGAATATTAACATTAAAGGAGCTTTGGGTTTGTCCTTATGGAAGTCGCAGTGATGAGGGCAGGGATGTTACTTTTGAATGATAAGCCCTTTGGGTTAACCCGATTGGGGTTTTGCTCAGATCTAGGTAGTGTAGCTCATATTGTTTACTAAGTTACACTTTTTAGTGCTGGATTTCCAAAATTGTTTCCCTTACCAATACAATCTAAAGAGCAGAGGCCCAAAGAAAAATGACAAGAGGCTTCTGTTCCTCCATGTAGGCGTGTGAAAAGATCACATGTGCCATATTTGCTGGACCATTACAAGCCCTCGACGTATTCACTTGTGAAGCGGTCAGCATATTCTCGGAACATGGACTGTGGCAGAGTGGGGAAGAGGCGACTCTGGCTGGGGCGACGTTGAAGGATAGAATGTCAGTCCAGTTTCTGAAAGGAGAGAGATTTAATTTGGTTCAGCTTTACATTCACAAGGAGGTTGACGCCTACTTCTTTGTTTGGCAAGGTCTCTGTTTTGTAGCTTCATTTCCAAAAGGATGCTGCACCTAAAGCAGGCAAACAGAAAAATGAGAGCTTTTTCCGCTATTTGTGCAATTGGGGTTGAAAGTCACTGTGCACAGAAGGATTAACCTTCCAAGCATGAATTCCAGACCAAATTTTTGTATAGATAACCTAACCCCTAGCATCTCCCTCAAACTACATGCACAAATTACCTATTAAAACACCACTGTAACACACACACACACACACACACACACACACGATGCATGTCACACACTGGAGGATGACAGATTTTAGGCAGTGGCCAATAATGAACACTGTTTTTTCCCCACCCTAGGATTTGACTGGGTTTTATGATCAAAAAATAAGGTTGAGAAAAGGAGATGATAATTTGTAAAGCTATAGTTTAAAAATGTTGGGTCAAAGTTGCAAATAATATTAATGATGGATTCATTTCATTGTTACTTCCTTTCCCAGAAAAGCTAAGAGAGCACAGTGTTCCATCTGACTTTTTTTTCCCAGTTAATAGCCCTTCTATTCAACAGAAACTGCCCACATGCCAGGAGAGCGCTACAGTTTTTCTGAGCTTTTTGAAATGGGGATCAAGCTAGATGCAGCCAGTTGGGATACTTAAGATCTTTTTACTGAGACACAGTGACACCTGACCTGTAGCTGTTGTATTGCCCCCACAGTATACCTAACCAAATTATTGTCTTTTTCTGACACACAGCTTTTTCATCATTCACTGTCAATGGCAAAGCTTCATGCTCTGGTCTCTGTTGTTTTAGCACCAGCCCTATACTTTTTATTGGGACTCCAGTCCCAGTTATAATCTAGGCCAGATTGATTTGCAAGTAAAGAGGCTGGGGCAGCTTGCATTTCCTTTGTCATTCTAGGTTTCCTTTGGGAGAAAGAAGTCAACAAAAGAGATTTACTTAAGTCCCGCCCCCCCCCATCATTTAATCATTGGTTATTAAGACATTAGTAAAATTTGTTCGACTCATGTCTTTTCTTAACTGAATAATATGGTTACTTTCGAAAAGTCAACCTTTTCTTTGTGATAAAACTATTTTCCTCAGTGTGCCAGCCACATATAAAACGTGAAATTAATATTATTAGAGTCGGAAGATCTTCACAATGATATATGGCCCCTCCTTAAAAAACCTCTATGGAATACAGAAACCTTGGCCACAAAATAATCAAGAAGCAAAGAGATTGTAAGTGATTATGTTCTTTATATTTTTACATTCTAGTAGCTGTCATTTAGGCAAAATTCTGGTTTGGTTATCATTAAATAGGGAAATACATCATGATTTATTGCCTATAAATGGATATCTCATTGTTTCTTTGATTGAACTTCTGATATTGCACAAGTTTATATTTCTTTGGTCTTGATATTAAGAATTTACGAAGTATCAACTCTATCAACAAATATTTATGAAACACCTACTCTATTAGAGGAAGTGGTCTAAGCGATAAAAAGAGATAAAACACTATATATTCTAAAGGAATGTGATGATGAAGAGGAGCAGCATGAAATAATCAAGCCTCACTCTAATTCTTTTAACTGGCGATTTTGTAACATGATATTAGAAAAAGTGATATAATTATTGCCTAATTATATGCAAACTATAACTAAAAAGATACTTCCTTTTCCCAAATCAATGGGATTAACTGGATGCTCTTTTTTCCCTCTCCCCCATCCAAAATCTCTGAATTAAATCTAGACTCAGCTAGAGGAACTGAATCGAATGAAAAAGAGATTTTCAGCTACTTGCTTCTGCAGCATTAGATCTATATAAGTGATGCTAAATTTATACTAGCAAACTCCTACCAGATAGTTTCAAAAGCTGGTTGACTCATATATAAACCAGGAAACATTTCAGGAAAACTTTAAAACAATGATGTGCAACATAATCACTCTTACTTCTATTTATAAACAGCCTAAAAAATTAGCAAAACCATAGTTCCAAGTTCCAAAGGCATTGCCTTGTAGCCTATAGAAAACAGAGGTCATTCTGGCCACTTCACTTTTCGATGGGGTCACAAAGCCACCAAATTAGCAGGTGGAAGATGGACATTCTCAGAAGTCAGATAGAGACTGCTTTTTTAAAAGGTGCCAGGAAGCCTTCTATTTCTCCAAAAATGACTTCACCTTTCTCATTAAAAATGGCATCTGCTCCTTATTCTCTTGCAGAGAGTTTAGACTGTTATTACTGTAGTCAGTATATAAAATACCAACCTTAAGTGGAAAGTACCTTCTTGCTTTGGCAAGGCTTGACTGTCACTTGAAACCACGACTATCTGGGTATTCTTACCACATGGACTTGGAAAGTTTAAAGCCTTAATCACTCTCAGTTCTAACACAAATTTGCAACTTCTGATTACATTATTCTTTCTGAGATCTGCTAACTTGTGCTCAAGTAACTTAAATGCCTAAGCCAAATACCACAGCTTTGCACAAATAGCACAGCTCAACAGATGTTTTCTGTAGCATTAAAGAATCTAATTGACTTAATTTAACTGAATATCAGCAATTTAAAAGCCCACTAAAATTATGGAAGTGTCAGGGTGGAGTGAGGATGGAATATAAGCGTAATAAGTGGTAGTGTCTCCTGGGAACCATAAAGTTTCAGCAGAGCTGAACGACTAGAATTTTCACCAGGAAAACCAGATTCACAAATGGCAGCCTGAAACCTAGAAGGGGCGGTGACAATGTGGAAACTCAGAGCCCAGTTGGTGCTCACATCTGCTGCCCACCATCCACATCGATTATGTCTAACTCTCTAAAAATCATTTGATGCTTGCTTTAAGAAATAAAAAAAACACTGAGCTACAACATGCTAAAGAAACTATTTTTAAGATTTAGACACATTTTATATTAAAGTGACTGACAGACTATTGTCAAAAGTGATGAATATGGAAATAAAAGAGCTCTTTAATATTTTACCTGTCAAATCTGCATATTTAATGTGACTTTTTAAAATAGTCACTTCTAAGTTTTACTTCAACTCCTTTCAGCTTTCAAACTAGACTATGAGACCCCCTTCCGACCAACCAGTGCAGGTGGGGGGGGGGGGGGTTGGTTTATTTTCTTTCTTATCAGAAATTCAAACTCAAAAGCTTGATATGTCCTGGGTTTTACCTGGTGAGTTGTCCTGCAGTTAGTCTAACCCTGCGCTGTCTGGAGAATACATGGAAGGCCTTGGGTATTGATCTCTGACAGTAGTGATTCAGATAGGATTATTGGAAGCAGGAAGGCGAATGAATACAACCAGATTCAAAGCCTAAACCAGTTCATCCTTTATAGGCAATTATTGTAACCTAATTAACACATAGCCTAGGATTTGAGTAAACGCAGGTACATGTTACGTTCATGGAAAATGAAGTAATTTCAAAGATTTAAGTCATGTTGTTGACTGCTTTCTTTCACTTGTGATAAATATATCACTATACAGGGTAATTGTTTCTTATTGGCTACTTTACACTTGCTTATAAGTCAAGAAAAGCCAACTTTAGTGTGTCATTTTATTTTATCTCATAAGTTGTTGGCAGAACTAAAGTTTCAAGAGAATATGAAAGAATTTATTTTGGGCAATATTTGCATTTCATGTGCTAATGATGACATTCCTTTCTTCGCGTTACTCATTACCATGGTGATAATCAAGTCAGTTCAATAACTTTCATTTTAGTGACATGTATGAGGCCATTTCAATATTTTAAGATAATGTATATTGATTTGAAGGATTTAGGAGAAGATAAATTTATGGTAGAAATTAGCCTTGCCTTTGTCTAAGTGATTTATGTGGCCTGATTGAATGGTTTTAATTGCAATTTTAGAATATCTGTTTTATAAGGTATGCCTTTTCTTCTACTTTGGCTTTCTCCTAATATCTTTATCTGCTTGGGGATATCTTAAAAGTTATTTAAAAATAAGTATTTGGAAGGAAATTGATTTAGAAAATATCTCTTTAAAAATTATCTAGGAGCTTCTATCACCAGAGATCTTTATAAAGTGTTACTGCCAGGCTATGTAAGACCAGAAACCCCATTGTCAGGGATGTGTCCTACAAATATGGTTTTGTTGTTGTCTCTACATAGGAAACCTATTAAAATTAGATTAAAATGTTAAACTTTGTAACATAATTTATCTGGTTTTGTTTATCCAGTTTTTTATGTTTGTCAGTAGGCTTTTCCCCTTAGCCCTAAAGAAAGCCACCCATCTTTAAAACAAATTCAAAGGAATTTGAAATTTATTTATTTATTGAAATTTTATTTAAATATAAAAGAAAAGGAAGGAAGGAAATAAAATCAAAACCTGAATTCTCCTAAAAAGGAGAAACCTAAATATCTAAGCCTAAGAAATAAATTGCCTGAGGCTATTGGGTTTTTTTAATCAAGTGTTGATCCTTGGATGCTTTAATGATACCCAAATAATATCTGAACTTGATAGACTTTAAATTTTAGTAGTTGGCACAGTTATTTCCTTTGTACCACAATCAAATAGGGTCCTCTGCCAAAGGTTATGCTCTGAATCTTGATTCATTAGACGCTAGTCATGCCAAACGGGTATCTTAGACTAGTTTAATCTTTTCAAGGATACTCACAATGGCCAACTGTGTGTGAATAATGAAAAGTTTGAGATTCTTGTGTATTCTTCAAATTTTATAGTCCTGAGACTAGAAGAGATCTCCAGAGGTCATCTGGCTCATCCATCTATCTCCAGGGAGGACTGTCATTCAGGCATGCCCAACAGGATAGATACCCATCTATTCTTAACATCTCTAGGGAAAGCGGTTTCCTTGGCAACACAATCCAGCTCTCTTAGGTTTTTCTCACAATAAGAAAATATCTTGGCCAGTCTTTGTGGGCCAGGCACCTGGCAACAGTTGTGGTGATTTGGACCATTGTCCTGGCAGACTCAAAGGACATTGGGTTTCCCCTTTCTTTGATGCTTATTGTATCTGATGACTCCATAAGTCTCCTAAGAAATCAGACTTTGTAGAAAGGTGTGAGTATTGAGATCATGCTCAATAACATAACCTGCTTTCAATAAATATGACGGTGGTTTTCATTTTCGTTTTCATTTTTATTTTTTTGTTTGTGTTCACTGCTGCTGTAATGTCAGGAGTTAATGTCAAGAGAAGTGACTGTTGCAGATCCCCAGTGAAAGACATCAGAGTTAGGATCAAGTGACTTGATTTGCTCAGTTTTCTGAGAAGTTACAATTACATAAAGTGAGCATTTTCTATCTTCTTCCTTCCAAATAAGTACCTTCTCATTAATCTTTCTTTACTCTAAAATGACAAATGAGAATCTCAAGCTTTTCCACTCCTGCTGGGGAAGATGTGACTTAGCTTTGGAGAGTCTGCTGTGGAACAAAATGACTCCAGAGAATTACTCAGCCACCATTTGATCCCAGTCTTTGTCCCCATGTTATTTAAACAATGGCTGCCTGCCTTCTCAGGGATCAGCAGAATGATTTAAAAATTTGTCATCTTGACAAGGCCTGAAATCGAAGGGAGGAGTCTGGGAGGATGGTGACTTTTTTTTTTTTTTTTCCTGAGTATATCACTTGACCCAAGCACCCCCTGCAGCTTTCAGAGCATTTTCTGTTTGCTCAGAGTTGCTTCCAACTCAGAGTCAGAAATAACTGGAAGATGAGGAGCACTCCTGAAATCAATGTTTCCTTTCTCTATGGGATTTTTTTCAATCTAAATATGGCTGCTTATCTCCCCAACTCGGATGCTCTTGTGAAATGACAGCCACCTCAGTGTGGTTGTCTCCCACAAACAACACGAGGGGAAGTAACCCTTTTTGCTTTAAAAAAAAAAAAACTATAGAATGTTTATGTAAAGAATGTTGAATAATTTGGCCCATGTTTTAATTGACTCTAGACACCTCTATGGAAATAAGTCTGAGGCGTAGTTTGTGAAACATGTTTCAAAAGTGTTTGATGTAAAATAAATGCTAGACATTTACAGTACAGACATAGTTAAAAAATTTTAAAAACCTGTAGATTACAACTCTGTTCCTAAGAACCTCAGCCTTTATTGTGTCTTAGTAAAGTTGATCTGCTTTCATTTTAGTTTATTGCATTTCTGGTGTAATAGCCTCTTAAGATAGAACTATTAATACATATGTACTGGTTAATGCCTGTTAATGCAGAAAATGGCACTTTGTTATTTCAATGTGTTTCCCTCAATGTCACAGGGTATATCAATTTGATAGGAAAAGGTCATTTGACATTGGTCAAAAATGCATTTTCCCCATTTAAAATATATATGTATAATCGGTTGCATAGACAAATGGCACCTTTCGCAGTATCTTTATCTTGATCATAGTCTTAGATGTCAACTGTGTCTCCACTTTCCAGCTGCCATAGAAATTTGGAGCATTTGCAAATTCTGGTGAAATCGAGTGAGCTGAATGTAATGGTAGATCAAATAATCCAAAGGACTTGAGTGTTATCGTTCAGTCTATGTTGAACCATTCAGACATTGGGAATGGTCTTTACACAAGGGAAGTCTTTTGAGAGTGTTTTTTGTTTAGTTTGGTTTGGTTTTTTGTTTGCCTTTTTGCTGGCAAAAAAAAAAAAAAAGTAATTTAAAACCTTAGTGATATAAACTCACTGTAACATTTTTTTGACATTGTGATTGGTTTTATCTTTTAGTTCTGTTATTACTTTTACTCAATTTCAACAGTATTTCAGTAGACATTTTCTTACTGTTATGTTCAATTTAATCACTCAGAAAGGTTGAAAGGGAAGAAAATCAAACAACAGTTCATACATACAATCACTTTACACTAAAACGTCATATTGTGTGTCACACAGTTTCTAGATTGATTTCTCTTGTGTATAAGTTATAACATCAAAGATGCCAAAGGGTATATAAAATAAGCTACAATAATATTCAACAGAACTTAACCTGGACCTTATGTTGTAATAATTTATTCATATTAGATGTAGTCTTCTGTATTTATATTTTCAGTATTTATTATGAATGACATGGAAATTCGTGTATTTATTGTGGCTTTTTATTGCAGTGTGTATATATATATATCACAAATAAGCATTTTTAAGTCTTATCCTTAAGTTTCTTTTATTAGTGGCACTTGTATTATGCTGTACTTTTTATTATATATTGTACAATATCTTGTCCATTTGTTTGCAGCAGAGTAAAACCGGTTTCTAAGTTGTATTTACTGTTGCATTCTTTCGCATTTTGTGTAAATCCTTTGTTCTTATATACTGAGCTGTCACAAAACATGCAGGAATACCTCCCTCCCTCTGTGTAACAGAGTCCCGAAACCAGTTCCTGTGAATGGCTTCTTACATTATCATCTCAAAGATGTGTTAACTTTATTATGATTGATCCCTAAGCGGAGCCCCTGCTGACATTTTTCTTCTTCAACTATTCAACTCCTTCATCAAAAAATGATATGTAAACAAATATGAGGGCCAGAGAGGAACTCCCTATTCAAATGAAATTTGGGAGGATGTTTTGACAAAGACAAATCCAATCTCTTGCAAGTAGTATCCTGCAGTACACCTGATTAGTAGTATTTTTGTTTCTGCTTTGCTTAAAGCAGACTCTGTGTGATTTGCTGTTTAGAATATTTGTGTACACATAGAGCAGATACATGCTTACCTGTCTGATAATGCTGAATTAAGGCAACCTTTTACTGGCAATAGAACAAAGAGAAAACAAATCCTTTTTCATCCCCTATTATATGCAAGTTGCTGTCCTCAAACAACTGGTTTTCTTACTTCTGGACCCTAGATTTTTTTTTTTTTAAGAATTTATTTATTTATTCCTGAGAGACATGGAGATAGAGGCAGAGCCACAGGCAGAGGGAGAAGCAGGCTCCCTGCAGGGAGCGCAAGGTGAAACTTGGTCCCAGGACCCCAAGATCATGCACTGAGCCCAAGGCAGGCGCTCAACCACTGAGCCACCCAGGTGCCCCTAGATTTATACTTTTGAAAGTGAAATCATAATATGCTATTGTGTGAACATCCTACAACTCAGATTCGATCATGTTGCTCGCTTACTTAAAATATCTTCTGTGATAGTCCTTCCTCACTGCCCACAAGATAAAATCCAGATTCTTTGGAATGCCTCACGAGATCGCCCAAGATCTGGGTGCAACAAACATTTCCAACCTTTTTGCTCATCAGACTCTGCTTTTCATGTCCTCCTTCGCCCACAGGACAGTCTGCTACTCCATTTTTCACCGCCTCTATGGAGCATGCCCCTTCGGTCCAGAACACACACCCCACAACCCTGTCCTACCAGCACAATTCTAATGACCATCTGCTTGTTTTTCAAGAGAAAACTCAGATGTCTCTTCCTTTGCATTGTCTTTCTGATTCTCCTGAAACCGGATTACCTGTTTTATACCTGGTGCAGATATTTCCCTTCAAGTTCCACTGCCCTCATTTATGTACCTACTCCCTCTACAGGACTCCCTGAGAACAGAAAAATGTGTCTCTCTTTTCCATATCCTTGGTATCCAGCTTAGTGCCTGGAACATAGTAGACACTGAAAATGTTTGCTCATATATTTGCGATATGATAATGAAGGGTGCATTTACAGGAGTTCAGATGGGGAAAAGGTGGCTGGCTGAAAGAGAGGAGGAGGAGTCAGATTCAAGGGGAGGAAGAGTTTCAGCTGGTAGGGGGACTTTATGGGTCAGCTTGAGGAGAGTCTGAGTCAGGACCAAGTCACCCCTTTCTGTACTGAGCAGAGGGACGCTGCTAAGAGCAGATGATTTGCCTTTGGAACAAATGAGCAATCAGGGGAGAATCAATTCAGATACTGCAAAGCTCTGAGAAGCTTGGACCCTATCCAAGGAATCTGACTCTTATCCTTAGGGAAATAGGGAAATCCCCAAAACATCACGGAATCAGAGTGGTCGCCGCAAACAGACAGTTTGGGAAGACGAGAATGCCAGCATAAAACTCTGCTCTGGAGCTCTTGCAATCACTATCCTTTCCAAAAAACAATTGCTGAGGGCCTACTCTGTTTAGAGCATGCGCTGGAGGATGAGGGGGGCAGCCGTGCACAAGACAGGCAAGCTCCCTCCAGACAAGTGAGGGTAGGGGCCTGAGGGATTATGGCAAAAAAAAAAAAAAGGTCAGCTATTTGAAGCCCTACAGAGGTGTGAGAGATTAAGAGTAACAGCAAGATTATGAGCTTAAAATACTGTAGATGGACCATGGGAAAGGATTTAAGGGAATAGATATGTCATTATCAGACGTTAGCAGGTTACAAGAAGGAAGATGTGTTCATTTTGGACATTGACTTGATGCTGGAATACTTCAGGAAAATAACAAACGATGGAAGGAAACAGGAGTCTCAAACTTCGATGTAGGTGTAAGACTGGGGTGGAGTGTTCTCTCAGAGGGAACACAGGTTCCCCTACTACCTGAAAGTAGAGCGTTCCCATGAAACCTTTCATAAGCCAGAATGGCAGAGGGTGAAGAAGCAATTACTATTCCACAAAATCGAATATCCTCTGCAGAGTTCTTTTGTTATCGAAAACAGATACGCTAGGCCTTTCACAAAACCAGGTGGCCTGACATTAAGGAACTTTCAGAGAGTGGGAAAAACCTGGACAGAGCGAAAAAGAGGAGTAGGATGGAGAGCACTGAGCACTTGCGAGGCTGGCCTTGCAGGCTGTGTTCCCCAGAAGCGGATGCTGGGATGGAGTTGAGCAAGCCGTGTTTCCATTAGGGCTCAGTCCTTGTGGGAGCTGGGGGAGGAAGCATATCAGGAAGAGGGAGGAAGCAAGCTCTGATGCAGACCCCACAAAGCCCCAGCCGGGCCACCCCCACGGGGGTGCCCAGAACATAAATAGCTCCTCTGACCTTGGCGGGCTGAAAATGGCTGGGCCTTCCTAGCCGGCCACCACCAGTCTCTGGGTGTAGTCCACCCCAGGAAGGGAGTCCTCGGGGGTGCCGTGGCACTCAGTAGTAGAGGAACACTCTCAGGAGCTGGGAAAATCCTTCCATGAAGAGAAACCCTTGAAGCTGGCACAGCCCCGTGTGTTCCACATTCCATCCCTGGGACCCACTTCTTCATTTAAATTTCGGGGAGCAGGCCTTGCAGGATTCTGGAAAACTTAGAAGGGTTTGGTTAGTAGAATAAATTATAGCCCCTGCCACTCCAGCTGGTCTTGAACCACAACTGATACTCATCATCTCCCTCTTTCATTATAAATTCTATAATCTCTGCAGCTTCAGCAGCCACCCCTGCTAGTCTCGGTGGCCTACTTGGTGGTATGACCCAGACCTAAGAGGCATCGAGGTAGTTATTCCTTCCTGCTCCCATCGTATAATATCAGCTCTATCTCGTCCTGATGATCAAGGTCAAGTATTTCCACCAGGACGGTGACTCTCTTCTCCCTGCCCCAAATGTCCAGGCAGCAGCAGGACCTGAAGTTCTATGGGAATCTTTAGCCCCCTGATAGAGTTGCCCTGAGAACCAGGACCTTTAATCCGGTGGAGCCTACAGAGTTGTGGGGTAGCAAGCACAGTTTTCCCCAGTGGGTCATGTTAAATGAGTCCACTTCTGCTTTTCCCCTATGGAAGGAAGCTATACCTTGGTAATAACTGAAAAGTACCCAGGTTGGCTGCCCATCTACTTTATCTCTAGATATACCAGTTTCTATTAACTGTTTCCATAACTTTCTGTGGGTCAAGACGCCTTGGCTGCCACTCTAACTCTGCTGCTCATTATAACTGCATCCTCCTTGTTTTTTAGTACTGATGTGTCCCCACCTGTCCTCTATTGTTTTAGAGTTCTATCGTCCCCGTTGGCCTACTACTTTGGGTCAGGGAATGTCTATGCTCCATATACCATCAGTAAGAGAATCCACATTACTAGGCAAGTGGTAAGTACAGCTCCAAAACTCCATGCTATCAACTGATATTTTGGGCCATCCCTCGTACCAAATGTCAGATTGGGTTTTCTAGAGGCAGACCCTAAAATGGAATTTTTAGAGTAGGATATTTATTAAGTACCAACACCTGTGGAAGCAAGGAGAAAAAGCATTTGAACACAGGGACAGGTTCAACTGTGACGCAGATCTAACAAGGCCTCAGGCCAACTCACAGAGTCGATGTGGCCCACTGGAGATGTCCCCTAGTGAGCCAGAAATGTCAGATCTTTATGTCCCTGCCATGAGCAGTCATTGGATGTGAGTATCCCAGGTAGGTCATGCTTTTGAGCAAGACATCTCTCTGCAGCTGAGGTCATTCCCAAAAGCGAGATAAGTTTGCCCTGATATGAATTTGGCTGGTAGATCTCCATATCCATCACATGAAAAAAAGAAGGAAAGACACGTGGCAGTAAAAGAGATCAACGTAAAGTTTTGGACTTAGATTTTAAAAAATGAATACATGTATTTACCAGCACTATGGTTAAGGAGCTATCTTCGCTGGAATCTCTCAACAACACCTCAACAACACTAATGTACTTCTTCATAGATGTTTTCCATGCACATGTTCCCTATGATTACCACCACCCTGTCGGTATGGAACAGCCTGTGCTTCTTTGTCAAGGTTTCACTGGTAAAGCAAAGCAGCAAGCCAATTACTGAGATCATTCAGATGAAAATTTTACTTTTGCCTGAATTAGCCAGAGAATTGAAGCATAAATAGACCTTTTCACTTGACTGATTGAGATAATTGCCTCACTTTTCTAGGGGAGACCTATAGCTTGGAGGCTGTGTTTGGTCACCAAAACATGTTTGTAATATGCATTATTGACTTTTCTTGAAACAACTATGCTTGGCTAGTTGCCACACTCAAACGCTTCCCCTCATGAAACAATACACAATAATACCATACCTGGAAAAACTCAACGCTTGAATTCTTTCATTTTGGGCAAGTCCCAAAACACACCAGCTCAGACCTCCAGAAGGGGGAAAATGGCATCTAGGGGGGTCTGGGAGGAGGCGGCAGGGCAGGGGGTTGGCTCAGTGGATAAGATGCAGGAAGTGAGAATTAGCTCCAGGTGCATGGGAACAAATGGCTTTTCCTGAAAGGAGTGGGTAGGTGGACTTGAAAGAAACATGTAATTTCCATGTATTATTGGAGGGGTGAGAGGAGTTAATAAAGAGACCTGAGTAGGGGCAGACATTAGAGCAGCAGCAGGACTCAGATCACAGCCTTTGGCCTGGATCCTGTGTAATAGAAGCTTTTTCTAACAGCATGGGACACGGGGAGAGAGAGATTCCAAAGAAACAGCACAGCATCTGAGCTTTTCTGCAGCATTTACTACTGGTGGCCTGCCGTTTCGGCAGCATGGTCAGCAATGACCTAGAAAATTCACTGAAGAACAAGGTACACATTAGAAAAACCCTCACAAACTTGAAATCTAGGAGAAATGGTTGGCATGTGTCTGCAATTACTTTGTGATGGCTCCCCTTACTGGCCAACTGGCAGATCGTCTTAGATCCTGAAGATGGGTGGGAAGACATGCCCTGAGACATCCTACTTCACTTCTAAGTTGCCTGCACTTAAAAAGGAAAAAAATAAAGTTGCTAAAGTAGATTTTATTTGCTGAGTATCAAGGTAACCGAAGGGAAATCTCAGCCATGGAATTTCTAAAATCCAGCAGAAATTATTTTTTGATTTCTATATTTATTTGTCTTGGTTGGATGTCTAAAGGATTCGGTGTTAGGATTTGTGATTACCAAATAACAGGATTGCTTTATGCTTTTTAATTTTTTAATATTTTATATCACATCTAAGTTTTAAAACCGAGCACACAGACACACGCACACACGCACCCACATCAGGGTTGATATATCTAAATAAGCTGCTTTTTTGAGGAGACACAGAAGAGAGGCTGCCATTGCTCGAAGCTATCTTGGATTTCACTTTAACAAATTGGAATACAGCTTTAATTGTGACAAATCTTACTACCTTAACAATCTATTTGGCTTTTTAAAATATCCGTGTCATTCAGAATCCGTTATGTTGAAACCCTGATGAACTAGTAAAGTTGAACTATTTATCTAAAATAATAAAAGTAGGTGCACCTAGGTGGCTCAGTCAGTTATGCATCTGACTTGTGATTTCAGCTCGGGTCTGAATCTCAGGGTCATGAGTTCAAGCCCCATGTTAGGCTCCATGCTGGGTGTGGAACCTACTTAAATAAAATAAAATAATAAAAATAAAATATATGTCTTCTAAATTGTTCCCCAGGACTCCCCCCAAAATGATATTAAAAATATCAGATAACATAATAAGTATATATCCATTCATCTTTCAACAGATTTTGTATGTGGCTATATATTTGAATATAAGAACTGGAATATTTTATTTAAAAAATTTTTAATTTTATTTATTTATTCATGAGAGACACAGAGAGAGAGAGGCAGAGACAGAGTCAAAGGGAGAAGCAGGGTCCCTGCACGGAGCCCCACGTAGGACTCCACTCCCAAGACTCCAGGTCACGGCCCAGGCCAAAGGCAGGCACTCAACCATGCGACCCAGGCGTCCCTTTTATTAAAATTCTTAAAAACAATTTTACATGTGGGCATCATCAAATTTTTTTTAAAGATTTTATTTATTCATTTATGATAGACATAGAGAAAGAGAGAGACAGAGAGAGAGAGGCAGAGACCCAGGCAGAGGGAAAAGCAAGCTCCATGCAGGGAGCTGGACGTGGGACTCGATCAAACGTCTCCAGGATCATGCCCTGGGCTGAAGGCAGGCGCCAAACCGCTGAGCCACCCAGAGATCCCCTGCTCTAATATTTTTATGTACATTTTGTCCTCAAGAAGTCTGAGAAGACTAATTCAGTCAGTAGTACAGGGCTAATTTTTTGCTTTGACCTAAGCCAAGAACAATAAATCTTGCTTGCGAGATAAAAATACCGGCATAGAAAAAAATAATAATAATAACACCTTAAACTAATTATTTTATTTAAGCTGATCCTCCGATAGACAAGATATTCTTGAAATCCACAGTTTACATTGAATTGTTCATTGTCCTCACATTTCCCACTCTTTCCGTTTGATTTTCATTCACTTTTACTTGAGCATCGCCAGTGTATGAGTTAAAAGACTCTAGATGATGCTGTGTTTAGAAACAAGCCTCTAAATCTCAGTGGTCGGGCAGCCCCAGTGGCTCAGCCTTTGGCGCCGCCTCCGGCCCAGGGCGTGATCCTGGAGACCCGGGATCGAGTCCCACGTCGGGCTCCCTGCGTGGGGCCTGCCTCTGCCTGTCTCTCTCTCTCTCTCTCTCTATCTCACATGAATGAATAAATAAGATCTTATTAAAAATAAAAATAAATAAATCTCAGCGGTCTACACCTTGGTCTCTACTGCAGGGGACAGGATAGGACACCATCCTAAGGCGCAGGTCCATCTCAGCGGGTGAGGCGCCCGGCTCTAAGCCGACCTCTGGGGGGGCCTCCACCGTCTGAACCCTGCGGGCGGGCTCCCTTCCCACCTCCAGCCGCAGGTGACACACGTCACTCCCACTGCCACTGCATTGGTCAAAACCAATCACACGGACAGAGGGGGGGGCATTTTACTTCCTACCCTCCGACCTGATTGCCAGCAAAGGTACTTGGATTATTGCAAAACAGGAGGGGCCTCCTGCTACGAGCTTGAGGACCAGGGGCTGGGGGGGGGGCGGCCCCCCTTAACCTCGATGCGGAGCAAGGGGACAGGGCGTCTCAGCCGAGATTCAAATACAGCCCCAGGACGGCGGCCGAGTTCAAATGCACCGATTTTGGTTTGTTTCGCGGACGAGGCCTCGCATCGTTATTCGCTCTCAGGTTTGGTGGCCGGTTTCCCTTCCGCGTCTTCCTATTTTTACTGCAATAAACGGTGCTTAAACGGAGCCCGGGGGGGCCGCAGGGGTCTGTGAGGCCGCGCGGGGGGCGCCCGGGGCGGCTGTGCCCCCCCCCCGCCGCTTGGGCGTTGCCATGGCAACAGCCGCCGGGAGCACGCCTGGAGCCCCGTGGGCACCCTGGTGGCCGGAGCCTGTGTCACCCGGTGTCCCACCCCCAGCCTTGCCGAATCACCTCCTGAGCCCCTCCGCCAGGGCCTTTCTGCTGACTCACCCGGGGAACAGTTTATCCTCGCTTGAACTGTCACTCGCCAGATGTCCATTTCGAAAGCCAACCTGTTTTCTCTTCCTTCCTGCACTCTCCCTCCCACCTTAGTTTCATATCACGCCCCCATCATTTTTATTTTTTTCTCATGTGATTGCTGTGGAGGTAACGTCATTCATAGAGCGACTCACAAACTTCGATGCAATGGCAAATCCAAAGAAACAAGTAGGGCCCCTTCGCACAGCATTGACCGATGGAACTTTCTGCGATGGTAGAAATGTTCCAGATCCTAACTGTTCAGTGCAGCAGCCACTGGGCATATACGGCTACTCAGCACTTTAAGCGTAGACAGTCCAACCGAGTAACTAAAGTTTTAGATTTCTTTAGTTTAATTCCTTTTAATTTTAATTGAAATAGCTGCATGTGGCTAGGACTATTGTACTGAACAGTGCAGAATCATATTCAAGCCCGGTCACTTGTGCCGCCTACGGCTAGTCAGGGAGGAATCACCCTCAGCAGCTTGCTCTCATTGGGAATCGCATGTTTATTATCTGCTCTAGAGCATATTATTCTTATTGCCACATAAGGTACGCCTTGGCCTGCACTAACCGCCTCTTGTAAATTTAATTATGCAGCTAAAGAAAGAGGAGGGAAAGGAGATGTGATGATTTGGGCCATTACAGGTAATAATCATCTAGAAGCAACCTTTAAGGGGAAAGATGCTACTGTTTCTAAATAATACATTGGCCACGTTACTGTGGTTCTGCCAAAGAACCAGCCCCTAACTAGAAGTCATCAGTTCTAGTTCCAGATTTTATGCTAGTTAACTGTGTTACTTGGAAAAGACACACAGCAGAGGGGGTTTTGGCCTAAAAATCCTTTTCTGTATGAAAAGGGAGACAATAATAGTCACCGTGTGTTTACTAATATGCCGGGGGCTTTATTTGAATCTCATTTATTCCTTTTAACAAATTAATAAAGGAGGGATTATTACAGACATTCCACAGAGGAGGAAGTTGAAGCTCAGGAGAGGTAAGAGGTCAACACTTCCTAGCTAGTAACTGGAAGAACCAAAAGTCATTCAACCTCAAGTCTGTCTATCTCCAAAGCCCAAGCTCTGCCTCCAGAATCTCGTTAGAATAGGTCTAACATCACTCCCAATTCTCATCACTGAAGTGAGTGTCATGCATTTAACAAATTGAAATAACTTTGCATACAACTAAATGTAGAATTCTTGACTGTACTCCATTAAAAAAAAAAAACACATAATAATGACTGTAACTATTAGTAACTTCCAACCCGGACCCATCTATGGGTCACCCTAATTCGGTGGTTTTCCACCCTGGCTTCACATTAGAATTACTTGGAGAGTTATGAACAATCCGGACGCCAGAGATCCTTCTCAAACCAGTTAAATCAGAATCTCCAGGAGGAATAGATCCCAAGGATAACTTCAGATCCTCAAGTGATTCCAATATACGGGGGGGGGGGGGGGGGGGTGGGGGGGGGTGGGGTGAGAACCGATGTGTCAGATGTGGAAGTAAGTGGCAGAAACTTGGCTCTCTTGGGCCACCTGCCAGGTCTTCATGGATTTGCCTCCAGGAGAAAGCCCTTTGGTATCTTGGTCGATATGTTTCATTCTGTGGACTCATGCTGGAGGAATCTATCAAGTTAAGATGGGAAAACCATCTCACGTAAACAAGCTTCTTCTGACCCTCGACTAACCATGAAACGAAGAATTTTTCATTCTAATCCTCAAGGCCCAGAAGCCTGTCACATGCAAAACCAGAAGGAACATGGTGCAGAGATTAATTATCTGATGGGAGAAGGAAGGACATGCCAGCTTTGTTCTGAATTCCTTTTCGTGTGCATGGGTGCTGTAGTACAGCGTGTCTGCGTTCAGGTTGCTACAGGGCTTGAAAGGCTTCTCATCAGTTGTGCAAAAACGGTGCTCATCACATTTTGTGCCTTTAGTGCCCATCACCCAATTCCCCCTTCCCCTTCCCCACCTCCCCTCCACCAACCCTCAGTTTGTTTCCTGTAGTTATCTATTATTATATGAGTCTCTCATGGGTTTTCTCCTTCTCTGGTGACTTCCTCTTCAATTTTCCCCTCTCTCCCCCTGTGATGCTCTCTGCTATTTCTTATATTCCACATATGAGTGAAACCATATGATAATCGTCTTTCTCTGTTTGACTTATTTCTCTTAGCATAATACCCGCCAGTTCCATCCACGTCTAAGTATTATTGAATGCTACATCTGAAACTAAGGATGTACTCTATGTTGGCTAATTGAATTTAAATAATAATTTTTTTAAAAAAAGGCTTCCCAGCTGGCAGGTAACACCATAGGAATACAGGCATTCCGAAGCAGGGTTTTCCCAAGGAGCAAAGGAGTTTAATAACTAAGGTGGTTCATAGACTAAAAAAGCAGGCTTGCTCATACTGTCACATCTAAACCAATACCTTTTGTCTTTCTTTGATCTGAGTTCTAAGCAGAATGATCCTTTACCACACACACACACACACACACACACACACAAAGCAACCTTACACCAAACATTCAAGAGCCCTCAACACAGCTTAAGTCTCACATTTTTATTTTTATTTCACTTTATTTTATTTTTTAAGATTTTATTTATTTATTCATGAGAGACACACAGAGAGAGGCAGAGACATAGGCAGAGGGAGAAGCAGACTCCCTGCAGGGAGCCCGACATGGGACTCGATCCCAGGACCCCGGGATCACACCCTGAACCAAAGGCAGATAGATGCTCAACCACTGAGCCACCCAGGTGCCCCTATACTCACATGATTTTAAAGAGCTCCAAATTTATGTTAAAAGACTGTTTTACTAATTTCACTCCTCTACTCATCCTCAAAAATCTTAAGCAACATGCCTGTCTCAGCAGCAGAAATTTAAAAACTTGGACAGTCTTGTTTAAAATGCATATTCTGGACCCTACTCCTGGAGATCTGGAAAGGGACTCATTCGAAATCTGTGTATTTTAGGGAGTCCAGTAAACTGTAGTAGCTGCCTGTGATGGGCTCAGTAATGGGCCTCTGAAGATGTCCCGCTTGTAACCTGTGAATACATTAACTTAAGTGACAAAAGGATCCTTGCAGACATGATGGGGTTAAAGGCCTTGAGATGAGGTGATCCAGCATCATCCCAAGGGCCCTAATCAGAGGGAGACAAGAGGGGTCAAAGGAAAAAAAAAACAGAAGATGTGACATTGGGACCAGCGGTTGCAGTGATGTGCTTTGACGATGGAGGAAGGAGCCATGGGCCAAAGGATATAGACACTCTCTAGAAGCTGAAAAAGGCAAGGAGAAGTCTCAGACTGTCTCCTGAAGCCTCCGGAAGAAATGCTGCTCTGATTAGACTTCTGGTCTCTAGAACTGTAAAAGAATAAATATGTGTTGCTTTAAGCCGCTAAGTTCGTGGTCATCTGTTAGAGCAGTAATAGTAAACGAATACAGTGATCCCTGAAATACAACATTAACCTAAAGAGGATTTTGTATAGAAATCAACGTCAGTGCCTCTCTTAACTATAATGACAAGGAACCTAGAACAGGGAGAGTGAAGTACACTATCCAACTTCATTCAGACTTGGGGAAAGCCCAGGATAAAAGTGGCATTCTCTCTCAGTTTGGTTCTTTCTACTTTATCCTGACGTTCAAGGTATCCTTCTCCATCTAGGCCAGCCTCCCCCGCCTGTTCCTCTATCCTACTCCTATGGACAAAGCAAACGAGTAGACACATTTCCCTCCCCTGCCCCGCCCCAAATAAGCCATATAATTTGCTTTTCACTGCCTTAGTATATATACTTCCCCTAAGTCCTTGTATTCTTGGACGTTGGGGTTCCTTGAGGCTCAGGCCTGCCTCTCCCTGAGCTAGCCAGCATCAGAGGAGCACTGACCTCTGGCCTCTCGGGTGTCGATACAACTGCTCCTTAGGGATCGAATGAAGAACCCCCGGTTCATCTATTTATTCCCTCAGTGTGACCATCTGATTAGCCCGGGGCTTGCTGATAGTCCCTAAAGTAATAGCGAGGCAGGAATAGATGACTAAAGACCTTTAATCCAAGTCAGGTGCCTCGAGTTTCAAGTGCTAACTCCTTATGAATTTCCTTTAATTTATTTCAACAACTTTTAAGTAATAAATAATAAATGTGAATGACCTGCTTTGTTAGTGTAGATAGATACCTTCCTTGTTTAACAATTAAATTCTTAAAAAAAAAAAAAAACAATTAAATTCTTGGAGTGCTTAGGGTGCTCAGTCCATTAAGCATCTGACTCTTGGTTTTGGCTCAGGTCATGATCTCAGGGTTGTGAGATTGAGCCCCATGTTGGGCTCTGCTCTGGGCGTAGAGCCTGCCTGGGATCCTCTCTCTTCTTCGCTCTCTGCCTCTCTCCCCACACTCTCTCTTCCTCTCTAGAAAAACCCAAATCAAAAAAAAAAAAAAAACTCTTCTCGGTTACTTGATTTATAGATGGCAACCTCAATATTTACATCTCAGTAGAGTAACACAGGCTTTTTAAAGCATATTCCTTATTGAGACATAATTCACAACCATAAACTTCACCATTTAAAGTTGTTTTTGATACATTTACAGAGTTGTGCAACCATCACCACTCATTCCAGGATGCTCTCACTACTCTCTCTCTCGCCAAAAAATCCTTTAACCATTATTTCTCCCTTCTTCCCAGCCATGCCCTAGCCCCTGACAACCACTAATCAGTTTTCTCTCTCTATGGATTTTCCTGGCCCATGTAAATTAAATCATCCAATAAGAGGTCTTTGCGGCTGGCTTGTTTTACTAAGCTTCCTGTTTTTAAGGTTCAACCATAAGTAACAGAATCCCATTTCTTGTCATGGTTGAATAATAGTCTCCTGTATGGATATACCACATTTTTAAAAATCCATTCATCAATTGACAGATGTTTGGGTAGTTTCCACTTATTAGGTGATATGAATAATGTTATAAACATCTGTGAACCAGGCTTTTTTTTTTGGTGTGTGAAAATATGTTTTCAATTCTATTTGGTATATACCTAGCAGTAGAATTGTTAGATCATATGAAAACCTACATATCACTTTTTGACTTATTACTAAACTGTTTCCCACCGTTTTGGTGACTACACCATTTTCTATTCTCACCAGCAATATATAAAGATTACAATTTCTCCATATCTTTGCCAACACTTGTTATTTTCTTTTTTTATTTTAATTATAGCCTTTCTATTGGGCATGCAATAGTATCTCACTGTGGTTTTTATTCGCATTTCCCTTCCCTAATAGATAATGATGCAGAACGTCTTTTCTTGTGCTTTACTGACCATTTATATATCTTTAGAGAAATGTCTCTCAAATTTTTTGCCTGTTTTTAGTTATTTATCTTCTTTATTGTAAAGATCACACAGTCTCTTAGATTAATGTAAGAGTCCCGAATTTGCCAGGAATTAGTTGGCATCTTTCTCCTTTTCATAGATTCATTTGTGTGTTTCAGGGCATCAGCCCCACTACAGCATCCCCTCTCCCACCGCAATCAAACTTAGGACCAGGAAATGAGGAGAGAAACCACCCTTCAAGCTCCAAAGAAGTTCGGAGGGACGATTGCATGGCTCTCTCCTTGCAACTCAGATCTCTCAGAGTCTTTGACCATCTAATCCACGGCACTCATTTTCTAGTTACGTTACTTTGTTTCATACTTTTTGTGAAATATGAAAAGAACTACCTAAGAACTTTCCAGAGGGATTGTTAGGTCATCTAGAATCAGAGCGCCTAAATAACCTCTTTATTTTATTTTATTTTATTTTATTATTTTATTTTATTTATTCTATTTTCTGTGTTTAAGAAAATCTGGCAAACCACAAATGTACTCATATTCAATAGCAATTATCAGAAGTAATTCTGCATTCTAGAAACTAATTTAACTCAATGAATGTGGTGAGCTAGTTTAAAGTCAATCAGAAAAAAAAAAAAAAAAGTTAGATGCCTTCATTCTTCCCACCCTGGTAAATAAAGCATAGTGAATAATCCATGTTCAATTCTTGCATAATTTTAGGCTTATCATATGCATTTGTTTTATTGCTACCAGAGACAGAAAAGAAGGTGTGAAAGTACATCACTCCCCAGAAAACAGCATTATAGCAGCACTTACCAGTAGTCACATACATCTAAATTCAAATCCTAGCTCTGCCACTCACCATCAGTAGAAACTTGGCCAAGATGGTGAAGTTATCTTGCCCCCTCTCCCCCACTTTTTTTTTTTAAGGAAAATGAGGATAATAGTACAATCTTATAGAAGAGTTTTGAGGATTGAAAACAATATTGTATCTAGTATTGCATTTCTTACAATAGGTGATCTGTAAATGTTAGCTGCTTTCCTTTCTTTAAATGTTTATTTCATCTACAACTTTGTTATGGTGTGTGGGAGAGAGAGAAATTAGGTAAAAGTAATATAACAAAAAGAAAGGACACTAGGGAAAACAAAATAAGGCTCATTATGTCTTTGGATACCAGCTAATGAAGGTCCACTCCAGACTTTCAGGTAGGAACCCAGCGATCTGTGTCTTAACAAGTTCCTCAAGGATCTTGGTGATTGGCTAAGATAGAATATTGGGAGTGCCTGGGTGGCACAGTTGGGTAAGCGTCCAACTCTTGGTTTCAGCTCAGGTCCTGATCTGAGGGTCCTGAGATTGAACCCTAGCTTGGGCTCCAAGCTCAGCGGGGAATCTGCTTGAAACTCTCTCCCTCTCCTTTCTCTGCCTCTTCCCCCCATGCTTATGCTCTCTCTCTCTCTGCCTCTCAAATAATAAATAAATCTTTTAAAAATATAGGAAGTGGATGCTGTATCTTTTATTTCTTTCCCTGAGTAACTAATAAAACTCAAAGTTGAACATTAAAGATAGCCAGAGTGCAGTTAGCTTAATTATTGGGATAGAAATGATGATAAATAAATTATTAGAAACTTTTGTTAGGACTGCAAGAATGGGCTGCTAAAGACCTATTGTACCCAGCACAGGGAAGGCGACGATTTGCTGGAGACACGTCAGTCACATGCTGGTGCCTATGGGCCATGAAACTCAAGACTCCTGATTCCCAGCCAAGATCAGTTTTCCTCTTCTGTAGCTGCATCTAATGGAATATGTGCAAAACTGAAAGTTGTTTTAATTCAAAAGTAAAAATGCATAATGCATTTCTTAGTTTACAGTCTTTGTTCCCAAGTTAGCTCTAAATTAGTTGCTTAGAAGCACATAAATATCTTTTCAAAGCTATAGTAAATGGCACAAATGGTTAATTTACTTTTAGATTTTTGCAGCATATTAAATTTCTATTTGAAATAACATAATAGAAGAACAGTTCGAAGAGACCTATTTTAAGTTCTGGAAATAGAAGGTCATGGAGAGAGAATGAAGCAAACACAAAGAGGTGAGAAAAGGGCAAATGAAGGGAAAGCATGTCTCTTCTTCTTGCCTGAATGTGGGATTTACCATAACGAAAATGTTTTTTCCTCTTTCGTTGCCTTTTTGGCACCTGCCTCCACTGGTGTGCAGTGTCCTCAGAGTTAAACTACAGGAGGGCCAACCCTAACCCAAGCAAGTTTCTCCTCTACTTAGTGCACACATGCCTTATACCTCCAGTAAGTGCAAAAATCCCTCCAGGTTCAGCAGGAAAACCTTGATCTCATACCTAACCCTTTTATCATCTCTATTGAACCTACAGTGTTTTATGGAGGCTGTCATCCAAGATATACATCATATATAGAACTTAAGGAATATCCAGGAACACAAAGCAGTGAGGGACAATGACAATAACAACAATGAAGGTAGACTAATGGCAGGAACACAAGGGCCTCTAGTTTTAACCTAGTATTAAAAACAAACAAACAAACAAAAAAAAGAAAACATGAGGGGTACTGTTTATTGCAATATCTATGCTGTTGGAAATGTGAAAATTGTCTATGGAGTCTTCAAAGCCTCAAATTTCTCTCATTCATGGATAGTCCCAATTCTCTTAAATAGGCAGTGCTTGAAATTAAGCTACCAAAATCTCAGTAATACTCAGCTTTTCTTTATATAAATATATAAATTATATTTATTTATTTTATTTATTTTAGAACATGATCAAGTGAGAAGAGGGAGGGGCAGGGGGAGAGAATCACAAGCAGACTCCCACTGAGCATGGAGCCCATGTGGACCTCAATCCCACCATGATGAGATCACGACCTGAGTGGAAAGCAAGAGTCTGGCTCTTAACTGACCAAGCCATCCAGGCACCCCACCCAGCTTTCCATAATACACCAGGCAAAGAGATGCAGAGATAATCTTTTACTTTAATTGTTTGTGTCAGTGTTTTCATCATGCTAAGAAGAAAAGTAGAATCAAAATGGAGATTCACTGTTATTTTTTCACTTCGTTCTCTTTTTAGAACATTGTAGTAGTTTTAATTTGTCCATAATTTTACATGTATAGAAAAGTTTCAAGAGTGCTACAAAAAATTTCCATATTCCCTTTGCGCAGATCCCCCAAATGTTAAATTTTACAGTCTTTGCTGTATCTCTCAAATATTCCCCATCCCACGGCCCCCAAAAATCTGAGTTTAAGTTGCAGAAATGATGTATCACTAAATCCTTCAACATTTTACAGTGATTTGGATCCATTCTGCTTGCTGGGTGGACCCTCCGAGGCACACAGGCTGGGGGGTGATAATGCCTCTCTCCCAAGGCTTTCCGATCAATATTAGACCCAAGCTTCTATTGACTGGAACATCTCCTCAGAAATTTGGAGCAGCTTCTGGAGTCTCATGAAAAAAAAAAAAAAAAAAAAAAAAAGCAGTAACTATTGTCTTTCCTCTCAGGGCCTCTGCTTTCTAATGCTTTTCGACATCCAGAGCTGCTCCAGTATTTAAAAAAAAAAAACTGTTCCCCTCCCACCTTAGCTGCTGACCTAATTCTGCTGAACACACCCTATTAAATATTTACTAAACATCAGTTCGTGGAAGCACTATATCAAATGGGTACACAGAGGCAATGCCCACTGGGCAGGTTTCCAGTAAATCAAAAAGCACAGTTCTGAATTAGGAGAGTGGCTGACGCTCTGAGAAGAGTAAGTGTAACATGCACTTGACTATTTGGAAAAATGGTTCTGCACAAAGGCAGGAAATAGAAAGAGCTAGGTTAAAAAGCAGAACCAGAAACAGCAGAAGTGCAGCATAGGAGAAGCTACGTCTCTTCCTGCGTTGATGCGGAAATAATCTTCCTTCATTTATCATTTGTCTTTCAGATGTGCAATTGCTCATTTTCTGGAGCACCAAGGGCAGATCTAAATGTTGTGGATGCTGACACTTTTACAATTTAGGGGTTTCTCGTTATGAAACTAAAACATAAAGTTATGAACATAGAGTCCCGACTTAAGTATATCTATAAAGAGAATTTAAATGTCAACAAATAAGCAAATTTTGAGGGGCTGACGAATATCATAAATATCACAAAATCAATAAAAATAACCTACTAAGTGTGTTGATTAACACGCCCTTATAATACTTCTCTTGCAATTTTCGGCTACATGCTCTGTTCATATGATTTTGTAATGTCATTTTCTCCATGGAGAATATAAAAATAATTACCTCTTGGGGCGCCCGAGTGGCTCAGTCGGTCAAGTGACTGGCTCTTGGTTTTAGCTCAGGTCATGGTCTTGGGGGTTGTGAGGTGGAGCCCCGTGACTCTGGCTCTGTGCTCAGTTGTGGGGAGGTCGGCTTGAGGTTCTTTCCCCATCTCTCTCCCTCCCCCTCTGCTCCCCTGCCACGTCCCCTCTCTCCCTCTCATAAATAAATAAACAAACAAATAAATATCTTTTAAAAAATAATAATTCCCTCTTACCTCTACCATGATTGGATAAAATTTCTATCAAAAATAAATAAAATAAATAAGTTGGCTCCTTTATTGCAGTCAATGTTAAGCAATGGCTTAAACTTCTCTTTATAACTGTGTCCTTCATCCTGTGGATGATGCAGGCAAAACTGGTGCGTAATAAGTGAGGACCTTAGCAGAGTCTTTCCAAATGTGGAACTTTGGCCAGGGTGAGAGTGGAAGGACAAGAGGAACTTGGGACAAGGGGGGAGGTTGGGGGGGATGAAGGACAATGAAAAGAGGGAAGAGCAGAAAACAGAGCTGGGGAGAGGACGCTGGAATCGTTGTTTTCCGGACCTCGACTCCCAAGGCCTTCCCTAATGTTTTCTCTTCTCCCGTCACAAAGTGAACTCAAATGCCAAGGGGGCAGGCACACTTCCATTGTTGAGGGACACAGATCTAAAAATAAGGAACAAACGGACACGGATGGGTGACAAACATGATAAGCACCGTGGTGCCCACTTTTCAGTTAACTATAAAAAGCCGCAAGCACAGATGGAGGGAGAGAGTTCATCTTTGCTGCTATGCTTGAAAAATAAAGACCAGAAATCTAAATGCCATCAAAATGTTGACTCTTCTCAAACCAGAAATTTTGGTTTCATATTCAAAGCCATGCCCATTTAGAAGAAAAACACATTCATTTGGGTTTTGTGGTTGGGGAAGAGGAGCGCCAGAGAGGAGGTGGAGGCCGCATGGAGCATTCCTGGACAATCCGCTGTGGGCCCGGGGTGATCACCATGCAGGCAGCGCCTGCTCCAGAGGAGTCAAAATAGCAACAGGACCACAAATAATTCAAAGCCTGAAACATTTTCTTCCCTCCTGTTCAACCTCTCCTGCTTCTATCAAATGGCTCCCGCAATCCTGCCCCCTCCACAAAGCCTTCCCTAACTGAAACGGTGAAAACTCCCTTTGAACTCTGTATAAACACCCAATTCCCATGGTTCCCTCACAGCTCCATTAAATGCACTTGCCCTCTGGTTGCAAATGATGCAGATGCTTTTATGCTGCATTTGTTCAGCGCCCATTGCTTTGGCTTTTCAGCTGTCATAGTCGGCAGGCTCTTCTACAGCATTGGAAGTTCCACATCTAATTCTTTTTTTTAAAATATTTTATTTTATTTATTCATGAGAGACACACACACAGAGAGAGAGAGAGAGAGAGAGAGAGGCAGAGTCATGGGCAGAAGGAGAAGCAGGCTCCATGCAGGGAGCCCGATGTGGGACTCAATCCCGGGTCTCCAGGGTCATGCCCTGGGCTGCAGGTAGGCACTAAACCACTGAGCCACCCAGGCTGCCCTCCACATCTAATTCTTAGAGCATTTTACTTAGTGAAATCTCTTATACAGATAAACAAATATTTTTAATGAATGCTTGACGATAAATTAGAGACAAGGCCATTTTAGAGAAAATGAGAATAAACTACTGGTCAGCAAAGCCAACCACCCTTGTAAGTGATGGGTATGTCTCCTTCCACACCCCCTACCTCCTCACCATCTTTAAGCTCCTGCTTATTTCACCTAAGCTTTTTTCTATTAATTATGAAACGTTTTATATACACATAAGGCCATATAAAACATGAATCTTCATTTTCAAGAATAATAATAAAATAAACCCCCATGCACCCCCTTAAGAAACAGAATGTGTCTAGACATTCCTTGTGTGCCCCTTCCCAACCACACCCTTGTTCTTCCACATTCCAAAGTAACCACAATCCCAACTTTCCTGTTAATCACTGACTTCTGCATTAACCCAGACTTCTGCTCTTCTTTCTCTCTAACAATACATCATTTAGTTTTCAAAAATTCAGTAGCAGCGATGCCTGAGTGGCTCAGTGGTTGAGCGTCTGCCTTTGGCTCAGGTCCTGATCTCGGGGTCCTGGGACCTAGCCCCACATCAGGCCCCACCTGGGGAACCTGTTTCTCCTATACTTATATCTCTGCCTCTCTCTCTGTGTGTCTCTCATGAATAAATAAATAAAATCTTAAAAAAAAAAAAACTTAGTAGCAATCACAAGCCCATATGTGTAAGAAAAAAAAAAATCAATATTACCACTGAGAGAAGACCTTTCCTGGAAGAAAATAAGCTGACCAAGACCTTTCCATCATAGCATGGCTTTAGTTTACAAAACTGAGGTTTGGTAACTGGGAGTTTACAAAGTCATTAATAGGGAAGCAGAGGCAAATAGACGGGAAAGTGGGCCTGCCAAACTTAGGGCATCTGGAGTGTGAGTCTGGTGTTGGAGGTCTGGCAGTGATAGGACAGGACAGTGGCCAGCTCTGCTTTCTCTGCTTCTAAGTTTACCATCCCACTTCCTGCTCTCAAGAGTAGATGAAAGATAACCCTCTTTTACCCCATCCAAAGAATAAACTCCAGATTACTGGTGGGAAGCTAAAGGGCAGTCAACCTGTTTATGTCTAAGTTGTCCTCCTTTTTTCTTTTTTTTTTTTTTTAAGATTTTTATTTATTTATTCATGAGAGACAGAGAGAGAGGCAGAGACACAGGCAGAGGGAGAAGCAGGCTCCTCACAGGGAGCCCGATGCAAGACTTGATCCCGGGACTCCAGGATCATGACCGACCTGAGCCGAAGGCAGACGCTCAACCACTGAGCCATCCAGGTGTCCCCGAAGTTGTCCTTCCAAGCACAGCTCACGGTCATGCCTTCCAGTAAAGCTTCCTTGACATCCCCACCGTGAATTCTCCTTGACTCCTCCTGACTTCCAGCATGTCACATTCTAGGCAGATACTTCAGTTACTGCATCATTAGCACAGGTAAGGAGACCTTTCCACAGTGATGCATGTGAAATAAAGATGGTAAAAAACATTTTCACCTTCATTTACCCCTAAAACCAAACACATGTCTATTGAATACTAAATAAGTTAAAATAGGAGTTTTCATTTCCTTCTACTTTTTATAGCACAGCTAAAAGGTGTTTTACCTCCATAATTAAGTGGCGAACAGTGGGTGATCAAAATATTAAGAATGCTACTACCTTTTAAATAATCTTTTCTAACTATAGTTTTCTATGATGATAAGCACCTTACAATATTAACTAAGCTATAAAAAGTTAGTAGAAATGAATATATCCAAATTATCAGGTATTTCCTATGACCTAGAATTAACCATGTTACATTGCTATATATCCTTCCAGATTTAGTATCTTTTTTTCACAAAAAGCTTAGATCATCCTGAATATGCTGTTTTTTAACCTGGTCTTTTTTGTTCAATATACCCTGGGTTTCTTCTCATCACACTAAATGCACTTCTAAAGCAATAATGTTTAATGTCTGTATATGAATCTGTACATGTATAGTAAAATGATAATAAAAGACAAGGGAAAATAAGCACAAAATTCAGAAAAGTAGGTATGTTTATTGAAAGACTATTGGATTGGAGAAGATACTAACCATGATTTTAAAGACATGAATATTTTTCATTATTTTTATACCATATATATTATTTCTAAACATACACAAATAGACTATTTTATAATTAGATGCATCAAAATTCATTCGAGCAACCTCCTTCCAGTAAGCATTTGCACTTCTCCAATCTTTCACTAAACAAAACTGATGAATATCCTTATGCTAAAGCATATGACAAATACCTTTATAGTTATCTTAGGACACATTCCTTGAAATAAAATTGCTGAGTCAAATGGTTTGCAAAATCTCAAGGCCATTAATATATATTGCTGAACTGCCATCCAGGAAGGTTTTGCCAGTTTGAATCCTCACCAGCAGTGTGTGAATGTCTTTCTCTCTCTGTCCTCACTGATACTCACCATAATTATGAAAACAAAAAACAAAAAACAAAATCTCTGCCAATTTGATGAGTGAAAATTTGTCTTCTAAATTTTTTTTTAATTTGCATTTCTTTAATGACTGGTGTAAGCATTTGATAAGTTTGGAGTCATTTCTACTTTTTCCTTTATTAATTACTTGTGAATATTTTTTGCTGATTTTTTCTGGTAGAACATTCTTATTCTAATTGATTTCTAAAAGTTACTTATATAAAAATGTCAACATTTTGTCCATCTTATATTGTGGTTGACAGAATAATAGCCTCCCCAAAATGTTCACCTCCTGGTATCCTAGAACCTCTGAATATGTTGTGTCAAAAAAGGAATTAAGGTTATGGGTAGAACTAAGTTTGCTAATCAACTGCCCTTAAAACAGGGAGACTATCCTGGATTATCCAGTGGACTCATAATGTAATCATAAGGCATCGTAAAAGTGGAAGAGAGAGACAAAGGCGGGATCAGAGTCAGAGTTAGACTGAAGATGCCACACTGCTGCCTTTGATGATGAAGGGATAGAGCCACGAACCAAAGAATGTGGGTGGCCTCTAGAGGCTGGAGAAGGCAAGGAAATAGATTCTTTTCCCAGAGCTTCCAGAAGGAACACAGCCCAGCCAACAGTTTGATTTTTGCCTAGTGAGACCCATTTCAGATTTCTGATTTCTTGAACTGTAAGGTAATATGTCTGTGTTGTTTTAAACCACCAAATGTGTGGTAATTTGTTATAGCAGCAACAGGAAACAGCTACACATGTTGCAAATGTTTTTCCAATTTTTTGTACACAGAATCTACAAAGCTATCAAACTGTGCTTTTTAAAATGCATTCACTGTATTTTTCCTATTCTCCACTACAGTGCAACAGACAAAATTTGATCAAAAACACTAGTAGGGGCATCTGGTGGCTCAGTGGTTGACTGTCTGTCTTTGGTTCAGCTCGTCGTCCTGGGGTCCCAGGATCAAGTCCCGCATCGGGCTCCCTGAAGGAAGCCTGCTTCTCCCTTGCCTGTGTCTCTGCCTCTCTCTGTGTGTCTCTCACGAATAAATAAATAAAATCTTAAAAAAAAAAAACACCACCAACAACAACAACCCACAAATGGTCTAGTTTGGCTTCAAATATATATATATTTTTTCTATTTTGAGAAAGAAGAGATTGTTTCCTCTTGTTTCCCTCCTCCCTTGTTCCTTTCCCTTCTCATGGAGGTGGCTGGGGGCTGAGGAGGTTGAAAGGAGGAAATGGCATTGCTAGGGCTGAGGAGATGATGGTGGGAGTGGCAGCTGAGAAGGGTGATGGCATAGTCAGGAGGCTGCTTACTTTCAGGGAGACTGAGCTAATAAGTAAATACACTGAAGATAATGGGAGCCAGGTTTCTTATGGTCATAGAATTTACAAAAATGGAACTAGAGAAGGCTAAGGTATTGGACTGCAACTGAGAGAGAGATACATGGTAAGAGATAAAGATGTGTGTACAGATAGTTAATTAAATAACATAGATATATAAACATACCTCTGTCTGCCAAGAGGGCAAGAAGTCATAATACCGTACCAGTAATGAGCATTCACCAAAAGGAATCAAGTTCCATGGAGAAATGGTCAATTCCAAGGGTGGGACAAAAAGTACAAAATGAGTCAGAAAGCACAGAAGTGCTCAAAGAATGATGGGAACATGCTGAAAAAAATCACAGTAGTTAGCTTGAAGAGGCTTCAATGGCCAAATCTGGGACAATCAGAGCATCAAAATAAATAATGACAGTAATCAGTTTATAACTCATTGAATGAAGCATAAATCTATCAGGCCAGAATAAAGGAATGAATAAGAAAGGAAAGCTTTTTCTTTCAGTACAATGCCAACAAATTAATGGAGAAGGGATGATGACATTTGTCACAGTGGAGTCATCAGTAGATGCTAAAGCCAGTGGGTAGTAGCTTCATGAAGAATTATAGGTTTGCATAGTCTTGGAATGTCTCAACAAAGACCACCCGCGAAGGGGGAAATGATGGCCTTATGGTTTAGGAATCTGGCAGTTACCAACTTGAATGGGTTATCAAGGTTAACGTTTCCAGTGGTAGGAAGGATCACTATTGAAGGACTCTTGATGAAATCCTGTAAGGGTCATACCATCTTTGTGCTATTCCTGATAAGAAGGAATAGCTTGAGTCTGGCCATTTGGAAATACCAGAAGGTTTCAGGTTGACTGACATTCTTAATACTCTAAAACTGTGAACTACATGGCAGTCAGGGAAAGACTATGGACCTGCTCCAGTCTAAAGGAGACTAAAGAAATATGAGAGATAAATGCAATGGGTCCTTAATATGTCTTTCAGAAAATAAAGGAAAACAACTTCCCAGTTTCATGAGACCAGCATAGTCCAGATAACAAAATCTAACAAAGTCATTACAAGAAAATTCCAAACCAATAGCTTTCCTGAACACAGATACAAAATCCCTAACAAAATATTGGCCGGTTAAATCTTTCAAAGAAAACAAAGAAAAAAATCCAGCAAGTGTGCAGGATACAATGTAAATGCAAATACAGGGTACAAGATCAAAATGCAAAGAATCTAGAATAGTCAAAACAATCTTGAAAAAGAATAATTAAGTTGAGCAATTTATTCCACAGGATTTCAAAACCTGCTATAGAACTATAATAATCCAGACAGCATTGTATTGCCAAAAAAGATGTGCCGACCAATAAAATAGAGTCTAGAAATAGACACATACACAGAGTCCATTAATTTTCAATGAGGACACCAGTGCAAGTCTTTTGGGAAAGTTCACAAATTATATTGGAAGAACTAGATATCTTTATGGAAAATTAAATAAATCTCAACCTCCATGTCACTCCAAAATCATTTCAAGGTACGAATTATTTCAAGGTTCACCTAAAAGAAAATCAAGAACAGTAAAGTTAAGAAAAAATATAGAAATATAGCTTCACATCCTTGGAGCAGGCAAAGATTTCTCAATATGTAAAAAGCATTAAACATAAAATAAAATGTAATAAATTACATTTCATCAAAAACAAGGAGTTATATACATTAAAAGACATCATTAAAAAAAATAAACTTCAGATTGGAAGAAAAATTGCCTGTCCAATATGAACATGAAAAGATGTTCATTACTCATCAGAGAAATAAGAATAAAAATCACCATAAGATGCCATTTCACACTCACTAGAATGCCTAAAATCATAGACTGAAAATACCAAATGGTGAGGTTGCAGAGCCACTGGGAACTCTCATGTGCTGCTGGTGGAAATACAAAATATCAAAATGATTAAAAAAAAGAAAGAAAGAAAAACCACATTGGGCAGTATCTTTCCAACACTCATCAATTCTAAGAACCCATTCCTAGGTGTCTATTGAAGAACATTAAAACCACATCTTTACAGAAAGACTCACATTGACTGTTTATAGCACTCTTGTTCAAAGTAGCCCAAAACTTGGAACTCAAAAATACATCAGTGAAAGATGAATTAAAAAATTGTGCTGTATCCACATATGGAATATTACTCAGTGATTAAAAGACACACAAAACTTTATGGACGGAGCTCAAAAACATCATGATGAACAACAAAAAAACAGACACAAAAGGATATATAATGTATGATCCCATTTATATAAAATGGGAAAAAATCAAAATTAATTCATGCAGATAGAGATCAGAAATTGGTTGTTTCCTGGGTTGAAAGTTTGAGTAGAAGGAGACACAAGAGCACTTTCTGTTGTGATGGGAATATTCTATATCCAATTTTGGGTGGTGGTTACAAGGACATGTATAAGTCAAAACTCATCAAAATAAACCCTTAAGATTTGCATAATTTGTTGTATATAAAATTGCATCTTGATAAAAAGGTAATTTTCTAAAACAAACCAAAACTTGGTTGCTACAGGAAAACATGAATATGATAGCCAACTCGGTACAGTACAGAAATTAAAAATATTTTGACCTAATTGAAAGGCAAAAAACAGTGAGAATGATCACAATATGATGGCTTAACAGAAGCATGTTCACTTATACTACAGGCATAGCCATTTAAATGTGTTTGCTTTACATTTTAAAGGGAAAGATAGGAAGGAAGGAATGCAAATCATGTAATAGTTTACAAATCCTAGGATTTGTACTAAAGTCATTTGCATTTTTTTTTAAGCTTCCTGGCATCTGAATTCCTTTCCTAAGTTTGAGAAATGTCTGCCCTCTGCTGCAGAAGCCCCAAAGCAGATACTGGCTTTCAGAGGCTCCATGCTTTTGAGGAGAGGGCACATGAACAAGCTCAGTCTGCATTCCCCTGGATATGAATTTGGGAGCTGTTGAGAAAAGAAGCTGACTGTGGAAATTCACTCTAGCAGCAGCAGGGGCAGTAGCCTCGAGGATACAGTCACAGCTACAGAGCAGGGGGTCATCCAGCAGCCAGCGTCTGCAGTGGGCAATGCCAATGCCAAGGGAAATGAGGAGCAAACCATTCATCTGGTGTTTGGTGACAGTGGGAGCTGTATCCTCACTCACCAGATGAGTTCTACAGCTTAATGTTCACTTCAAAGCTGTGTGCTCTGCTTTATCCTGCCCATTTTTCTAGCCTTTTCTCCAGTGTTCCAAATGATTCTATAACTACTCAATACCCTTTCAAAAAATTCCTTTTTTCACCGGAATCAGTCATTTCAGTTCATGCTCTCAAAGTATCTTTCACAATTAACGTGATGTTTTTAAAAAGAAGACATTTTCAAAATATCCACTGGCAAAAAATTAAACTTCTCCCATAATAATTTACACAGTGGATGACTGGGATTCTAAAGGAAAATCTTAAAATTAAAAAAAAAATTGCTAAATAGAAACACATACACAGCTAATATTCCAGGGATAGAATATGTGCTGTAGTGCTCAGGAGATATGTTTGGGAAGATGTTGTTGTCTTTTGTGTCACTCTAAGAGCTTTGGGACATGCTAAGCATCCTACCTGTCCTTATCAATTGTGAATTTATCAGCCATCAATTTGCTGAGTGTACTTTATATCTACTCAAACTTTCCACCTACATAAACTCTTTAGGTAAAGGATTTCATGGACTTACTCTCCTATGTGAATTAGTACTTTTATTTTTTTGGCTCCATTATTCTTATACTATAGGATTTTATAAATAAATCTATGACTCTGTAAAACATGTTTTGAAGAAATAATATATAAATTCAGAGAAGTTTTTCCATTAAGATTTTTAAAAACTTGGATCTATCTTTATCAGTCCAAGCAAAATCCTATCTCCCCTTTTTTTTATCCATTTTTCCTCTTCATCTTCCATTCCTTTGTTTACAGACTTTCCTCATTGGTACACATAATGTGTTTAATATAACTATCCTTGAAAAATAGTTGTTTCATATATAAGTATACTGAATTACCTAAATTGTAATGTGACATGAATTTCATTGCTCCTTACGTTGCCCTCATGAAGCCCATTTTAGTGGAGATAAAAGACAAATTTACACATAAATTAAGACAATAATTTCAGGTTGTGGCAAATTTAACAAAGGAAATACACAGGGTAGTGGAGTAGTGATTGAGTTACCCTATGAAGGGTGGTTTCTTCTAAGAATATCATTGAGCTAAGACCTGAAACATAAAAATACTGTTATGAAGAGCATCTAGGCAAAGAAAACATAGGCTCTACAGAAGAAAAAACTTTAACTATGAGACAAATAGAAGAGACAATTGCCGTGTCTGGAGCACAATGAGCCAGAGAAGAAGTGCTCATAGATGAAGCAGGAGAAATAGGCAAGGACTGGGTGATCTAGGGTCTTGCAGGCTGAAGCAAGGAGCATGGTTTTCATTCTAAGAACAGCTGGAAACCCTTGGAAGATTACAGTGGCAAGGGAGCAATGTGTTTTTTAATTTAAAGAACACAAACTTTAGTTGCTGTGAAAAAAAAAAATCAGCGAATGGAATGAGAAAAAAGCAGGGGAATTAGTTAAGAGATCATCCTGGTCCATGTGAGATATGAGGGTTTGGAGAAGAGCAGTAGGACTGGAGATAGAAGCTTGTGGTGCCATAGAAGCCCAGAGAGGAGAGAGTTTCAAAAACTTCAAAAGTGAAACTGTAGTCAATCATTTCAAATGCTGCAGAGCTTAGATATTTGAGGACAGGAAAAGAAACATTGGATTTGGCAACTTGGAAGTTGTTAGTGACAGAAGATAGATTGGAGGTCATTGAAGAATGAATGGAAGGTTTTTGTTTGTTTGTTTTTTGTTTTATTCAGAATGCCAGATTCAACACTTATTTTCTTCTGGTCCCTTCCAAAATTCCATGAAAATGACAATAAAGATAAAATGAAAAATCACAAATCCATAGGGAGAAAGAGCAAGGGAGTTTCAAGGACAAATTTCTGAGTTTGAAAAACAAATCAATTAGTAGTGAATGTCAACAGAATGAAGAAAGATTCATCCAAAGCTAGTAGTGGAGGAAGCAGGGCAGTAATCAATCCATTTTGCATTGCAAGACCACTAAAAGTTTCAAGAGCTGGTGGTACCAGGTGACTCTGGAAGTGAGGAGAAAATGGAGTTGGGAGAGGAAGACTAGCTACAACTCTACCAGTCTGATCCCAAGATCCTCTCTGATACCAAGAAGAAACCTAGAGAGTCATCCACTGGAAAGTGAGAGACATCCACTGGAAAGTGTAAAACCAAAGTGTCTCTAGAACAGGGAACATCTAGCACAGTTTAGGACAGGACTCTCATACTAAAGCCTTCTTCCGATGGCAGTTAGGTTTACATTCTCCAGAAAAGTGATTGGAAGATTCTTCTCTGTGGATCTAACTAGTCACTTTGTTTTCCAGTATAGGGCACCATCAAGTCACCCTACAAGATAGACAACAGTCAACAAGTCCTCCCCACACTACAAAGATTTCTAATAAGCATTCAATACTCCTCTGTTAAACAGGCAAGTATCACCAGACGTTTGAGGAAACTATTTATTATGAAATGAAGAGAGTAAAAAAAAAAAAAAAATGGGAAAAATACTGCGGGTCAGAGGAAACAGTCCATGCAAATAGATGAAAACTTAAAAAAAAAAAAAAACTACCCTGAATAGTCCTACAAGATAAGGGGAAAAAATTGCATTCACATAATACAACAAAATCTTATACAAAAAGCATTCAGAGAACAAGAATGTGCTCATGGGAATTGCGATAGAAATTTAAAAACTCAATAGAAGGCTTAGAATAATACATTCAGAATATCTCCTAGAAAATAGCATACGCAAAGACATGGGATAAAGCAAGCAAAGATCCCTTCCAAATATATTAGAAGGTCAATATATTAGATGTCTGATGTAATAAGATTTCCAGAAAGAAACTAGGAATATAAAAGATAAAATTAAGAAATATTTAGAAAATTTCTCAGAATTTAAAGGCGTGAGTATTTAAGGAGCACAGAAAAATGTAAAGCAATGTAACATTCATTATGAAGTTTCAGAACATTAGGGTAAAAAGACGACCCATAAATTTTCAGAGAGAAAAAAAAATAAGATCACTAACAAAGGATCAAAAAATAAAATATGCATTGGATTTTTCAATATGGGAATTTAGAAGAAAATTCAAAATATCAATTAAAGAAATTATTTTTAACCAAGAAATCTATATTCAGGGAATATATTAAATCTAAGGGTAGAATGAAGGTATTTTCAGGTATAAAGCTCTCAAAGAAAGTATGCATCCTGAACCCTTCCACAAAAAATTACCAAATGGTGTACTCCCAAATGAGGAAGCAAACCAAAAAGGAGGAAGGCATAAAATCCACACAAGAGAAAAAGAGAGGAGTGTTCCCAGATTGATGGTAATAAGGGTGTTATCCCAGGATGCCAACTGCTAGGATACAAGGGTAAAGGATGCAAATATTTTGTAAATACTTGTATTTATCCAGGGTTTGGAGTTTTTCAAGTAAGAAGATGGAGAAAAGAACATGTGAATTGAGGGATGCCTGAGTGGCTCAGTGGTTGAGCATCTGCCTTTGGCTCAGGGTGTGATCCCAGAGACCCAGGACCCAGTATCACATCGGGCTCCCTGCAGGAAGCCTGCTTCTCCTCTGCCTGTGTCTCTGCCACTCTCTCTGTATGTCTCATGAATAAATAAAATCTTAAAAAAAAAAATAAAAGAACATGTGAATTGAGAGTGGCAATTCTCATTATAACTATTATAATGATGAAAAACAAACCATTCTGGATCAGGTGTGGACTCAGTTGATAGTGAATAACAAGATCAATGGTTTGGAGGTCTCAAAGACATAGGGGACATTCTTTAAGAGGAAGGACTAGCATGAATGATCCAGAAGGACAAGAAGTGGTAGTTAGAGAGTTTATGAATGATCAAACTATCAGAGAAAAAAATGGTTATTAGTGATGCTGACAGGGTGGCTGAAGGGAAGAAATATGGTGGTCAAGTAATTAGAGCACAGATGCTGGAGTTATTTGCATGGATGTTGAAATCACCCATGAACATGATAGAAGTAGAGGTATAAAGAAGTAAAGAGAGAAAGAAAGAAAGAAAGAAAAGAAAGAAAGAAAGAAAGAAAGAAAGAAAGAAAGAAAGAAAGAAAGAAAGAAAGAAAGAAAGAAAGGAAGGAAGGAAGGAAGGAAGGAAGGAAGGAAGGAAGGAAGGAAGGAAGGAAGGAAGGAAGGAAGGAAGGAAGGAAGGAAAAGAAAGAAGAAAGAAAGTCAAAAAAGTTCTAAAATATTGAATGAATGGGGATCCCTGGGTGGCGCAGCAGTTTGGCACCTGCCTTTGGCCCAGGGCATGATCCTGGAGACCCGGGATCAAATCCCACGTCAGGCTCCCGGTGCATGGAGCCTGCTTCTCCCTCTGCCTGTGTCTCTGCCTCTCTCTCTCTCTCTCTCTGTGTGTGTGTGACTGTCATAAATAAATTAAAAAAAATTTTTTTTAAATATTGAATGAATGAAAAGAATGAGTTGAGAAATGATCTATAGATTTATAGTGACGACAGCTAGAAAGGGCGGATAATATATCCACATGGCATGGTCTTCATGGGACATTTTTGAAGAAAGGATGCACCTACTTCAAATCCTCAGTTTGAAGCACAAGAAGAATGATAGAAAAAAAACAACAGCCCTTAGATAGGAATAAGAAGTGTCCATAGATGTCCAGCTTAAGTTAAGACAAAGAATAGAATTTGTTGTCAGGTTGTTGACACAAGGGAGTTTTCTGATCAAAGAACTGGAGTAGAAGGCGATGGACAGAGTAGGTGATGGGTGGAGGAGTTGGCCAAGCTAGGGATATACAAAAGATGTGGGAATCGCCAGAGAACCATAATGGCAGCAAAGGACAACAGAGAGCACTGTTGTATGGTGATGCCTGAGGGAACCAGGGATGTAAAACATAATGGAAGTCTTGTAATAGAATGTAATAGTGTTGTCAAAGAATCCTAGACATTGGTCCAGGGAGTAGTCTTTCTACTTGAAGTGTGGTTCCAGGACCAGAAGCTTAAAAAAAGCCTCATCTATGAGCTTTATGAGAAATAGAAAAAGAAATACAGAATATTAGGTTCTACTCAGACGTAATGAATCAGAATCTGCATTTTAATAAGATCTCCAGGTGTGCACAATAAAGTCTGAGAAGCATGACTCTACCTATTTACCCCTAAAATACAAGGCACTGTTTTTTCTCCTCTTGCTCCTGGCAATGGACTCACTGAAGGCTGAAGGTGTTGACTCCTCATGGACTGTTTCTCTCCAAAATATCATTGTTACAATACCTCATTGCTGGACTGTACAGTTCTTTAAGATGAGGGCCATTTTGTGTATCATTAGTCCCTGATGCCTACTCCAACCACAAAAACACAAATGATATCTCCTAAATATCGTTGAACATTGAAGAGCAAAGGGACTACACATGTGTGCAGGGAAAAGCTCTCCAATGCAGTTGGGCTGATAAGTGATAATTTGAAAAATGTAGGTAAAATAGAAAACCATTAAAAAAAAGATATATATCAAATACTACTAACTTAAAACACACATATTCATTCCTACATTTGTATGTATATGAATTTCTTCACAAACATTCCATTGAAAGGCCAAGGCCTTTTGAGTATGAATTGGTTTCTGAGAATTATGCAACATCTTTCCTGCACAAACCACACTAAAAAGGCATTGTCTGAAGATACTTTGGTTTGCTTTTTAAAAAAGTAAATTGGAAGCAATTTGAGTGCCGAATCTTCTATTTGTTTTTCTATTATAGTTCTCATGCACATAACTTCGCATTTTTAAAAAATATTTTGACTTTTTTTCCCCAAAAGCATTCAACCTTGTTTTTTAAAAAAATAACAGCTCCCTGTATTTTTGGACTTATATTTTGATGGCTTACATAGGATTTAATTAAATTGCCTAATAACAGGGGCACCCAGGTGGCTCAGTGGTTGAGCATCTGCCTTTGGCTCGGGTCATGATCCCGGGGTCCTGGGACTGAGTTCCACATTGGGCTCCCCACAGGGAGCCGCCTTCTCCCTCTGCCTGTGTCTCTGCCTCTATCTCTGTGTGTCTCTCATGAATAAATAAATAAAATCTTACAAAAAAAAAAAAAATAGCCCGAGTGGCTCAGCTGTTTGGCGCAGTTGTCAGCCCAGGGCATGATCCTGGAGACCCAGGATCAAGTCCCATGTCGGGCTCCCTGCGTGGAGCCTGCTTCTCCCTCTGCCTGTGTCTCTGCCCCTCTCTGTCTCTCATGAATAAATAAAAAAATAAAAAATAAAAAATAAACAACCATTGTCTAACAACAGTGAAGCCAATTATCTGGCAATATATGGACTTCAAAGTTTATCATCATTGGTTATAGTAATAACCAATTTTAGTATATTGCTTATTTTCTCTGGTGACTAGTCACATGTGGCTTTAAGTAAACCCACCCATCGGGTTAACCCTAGCAGGTTTGGCAGTGTAGCTAGCTTACTAATCTAATCTAGAGCTCTGGGGACTCAGTCCTCTGGAATGAAGGCAACATGCCGGGTCTTGTGAAGCAATTAGACTATTTGCCATAGTCGCTTGAAATTGAGCAAGAGCTCCACAATTTCACACTTACGTGTATTCAAATCTCTCAGGTAGGTGGCAACCAGACTTCATAAATAGATTCCTGTGAGCATTGTTTCAAAACTCAGACTTTCTAAAGATACTACCTCTACCCTGAAGGGTAAGTCCCTAATGAAGTCAGTTATGTGACACTTGAACAAGCCTGAGGCTCCCAAATCAGGTAAGAAGGCCTCTACCTTTGATGCATTTAATACGGCCATAATAAAACCAACTAATCTAAACAGGTTTAGGTTGAGTCTTGACATGACAACACATGACTGATACACAGAGGCACTCAGAATTTTTTTAAAGTATGCTTTTATACATTTTCATTACCAAATTTGAGGATTTGTTTTATTAGATATAGTGAACTCTAAGAGCAGCATTTGCTCCTGGATGTTTAGAGTAACAACTTGAGAAACAGAAATTGTGCATGTAAGTGGGCATCAGTGCATATTTCACAATACATATTAATATTTAGTTATAGTAATAAAAATCTTAGTAAAGAAATATCAAATATGAATAGGCTGTCATATCGTGAAATATAAATCATAATGTCATGCACTATGCTATTTCAAAAGAAAACTTTTTATTTTATTTTATTTATTTGAGAGAGAGAGAGAGACCCCATGATGGGGGGACAGACAGAGGGAAAGAAAGTAGCAGATTCCCCACTGAACAGGAAGCCCAATGCAGGACTCGATCCCAGGACGCTGAGATCATGATCTGAGCCTACGGCAGCTGCTTAATTGACTGAACCACCCAGATGTTTCTACGCTATTTCAAAATTATTTGTCTTTCTGTTCCATAAGACCTAAGCCCAGAGGCAATATAAGACTTATCCTGCCTATCATAACTTTGGCATAAGCCAGACATATAATAAATGTTAGTTGTATTGAAATAAATGTTGGCATTGTAATAAAGAATTCAGGTCTTTTTTTTTTTTTAAGATTTCATTTATTTATTTGAGAGAAGGGGGTAGTGCCTGTGAGTTGGGGAAGAGCAGAGAGGAAAAGAGA
Organism: Canis aureus; assembly: GCF_053574225.1. Lineage (NCBI taxonomy): Eukaryota > Metazoa > Chordata > Mammalia > Carnivora > Canidae > Canis > Canis aureus. The sequence continues at coordinate 19,977,209 of NC_135644.1, read as the reverse complement.
GGGAGGGCAAAGAATCTTCAGCAGACTCTGCACAGAGTGTGAAGGCTGATGCTGGAGCTCAACGCTGGGCTCAGCCTCACAATTGGAGATCATGACCCCGAGATCATGAGCCGAGCAGAAACCAAAAGCTGGTTGCTCACTGACTGCTAAGCCACCCAGGCACCCCCAGACCCCAAGAATGCAGGTCTTTTAATGCAAGTTCAAAGTTACAAATAGACGATGGGACCAATAATTTAAAAATATTTTCTTTAGTACAACTGAGTGTCAGCAATATTTAAAATATGAAGCTAATCATACTTTACTTCTTGAATAAGAATATAAGAGATCTCTATATAAAATGGACCAAAAAGAAAAGAGTGTTAAATCTATGCAGGTACCACATCTTTTTTTTTTTTTTTTTTTTTTTTTGGTATCACATCTTTCAAAAATTACTCTATCAGATGTTCAAGGAATATCAGAATTTCATATAAAACTTCAAAATATCTAGCATAGAATCTTGTCCATTCCTTATTCCTTATGCCATTATCACGAAATACTTGAGTACTCCTTAAGAAATATCTGAGGACTCTAGGACAGGTACTCAGAAATTAATCAGAAATTAAGTATACAAAATTCATGCTCCCCTCATCTAACATGAATTATATATTTTATCCAAAAGAGGAAAGAAATTTAAAGCAAATAATTACAACAGTGATAAGGATTCATTTTATTGTGTTTTCCACATAGAAGGCTTTTTTGATGAAAAAAATTCTTTACAAAGACAATCTAGATTGAATCAGTAAAAAATAAAATTTTAGGTCTTAAATGAGTCAAGTATTCTGCATTTGAAATTCAATTTCACAAACATTCAAGATTAGTGAATTTTGGTAAGAAATAAAGGCCAGCAGAAAGAAAAGACACTTTTTCAACAGATAGTAATTTATAGTTTGTTTTTTTTTTTAATTGCTTTGGGAAAACACACAGTATAGTTATTTAAGAAATGTCTTTTAAGCAAGATTTAAGTGCTTCAAGTCAAGTGGGCTTCAGACTAAAAAATATTTTAAAATTTGCCAAGATATTGAAGTGTTAAAAATATTCTCCTTATTCATTTAATTTTATGTTTAAGGAAACCTATGACAGATAAGTAAACAAAAGGCAAATAAGTTTACCTGCATTTTTTTATATAATAAATTCTAGATCTATAAAAGTTTCCTGGTTTGTACACAAAGGCCAATGCTTGACCTTCATTGATCCACTTCTATGTAGTTAAAAAAATACAATATCAAATCTTTCTCCCTCCCCCCAAAAAGCTAGAAGAAATATTTTAAATTGTGAGTGTGCGAATGTAGCTATGCGTATCTTTAAGGTACAAAACACACACATATCACTTTACTTAGAAAATTATTTTCATCATACTGTAAACATCTCTTTCCCTACATCTGGACATTTCAAAATAGTCTTTGGTATTATTAGTCATTGTGCTTTGAAACGGAAACTTAAAAAGATTTCTGTAGCAGTGCTACATAGATATTTTAAGATATAAATAAGAAAAATGCACTTGGAATAAGTTACAATTAGCTGCTTTTGCATAATTTTCAAAAACTACAGTGTATGCCTAGTCACAGTTTTATGAGAAAGAATATCTCCTTTTTCAACTCCTTAATTTTAAGGAACACTTAATCATTTTGGCTAAAAATCCATTTTTGGAGTGGATCTGATGGATTGCATGACACTAAGCTCGGATGCTCTCCATTTGCTGAAAGGCACATTTTTAAGAATGGATTATATAGAAGTTGATCCTAGAAAAAAAAGAAACACAACAGGCATTAAATTTCAAGATTCACAGTTAACTGATAAACATGAAAACTACATTATGATCTTATCTAAGCTAAAGGAAACTGACCTACCAAATGTACACTATTCTCAATTTTTAATCTTTCTCAGGTCAGCCTTGTCTGATAAGATCTTGTTGGTTTCTATTGTAAACAATGCCATTTATGACACTACTTGTTCAATTCACAGAAGGTAGTACATAAATATACGTACAGAGAGTAAGGTCTGAATCAAATTTTCAAGTAAGAACCATCCCATCAGTATATCCATAAGTGACAAATTCTTTAAAAATTATAAGTTATAAAAATAAGTCTTTTAGTGTTCTAGTAGGGCACAAAACAATTTTTAGGTAAGAACTGCTATATCCCAGCTAAGCCTTAACACATAGATTTAAAAACAGAAAAGATCTTTTGCGTATTCTCTCAATTCTAAATTCATATTTTAAAAAAGTACTACAAGAGGAGAAGAGGATCACTTTAGGTGAGAGAAAGATAATGATTTTTTTTTCTCTCTGCCACGATTTTTAAAATGTGACTGTTGCCAGAAGCCTTGTAAAAACTCTAAAAAGACAAATATGAGCAACTATTATTAATAATGCACAAAAGTGTTGATCTGCATAAATCATGTTTTCACTAAGCATAGAGTCATTCTCTCTTATCACATTGGTAGACTTACACAATAACAAAGTTAACAAAGAGAAATTCTGATGGATAACATTAATATGCTATGTTTAATGCATTTTCCCAGATAAGCAATTAGAGCTAATCAAAATAATTACATAAAGGGATGAATTAATTGCTCTGAGGTACCTTCTGGATCTCCCATATCTGCTCTCCACTGGCCACTGTCCTGTGACCTTTGTAGGTACATGCTCTCAGCTGAACAAGACCTTGAGCAGCATGAAGACACAATTCCTTCTGGATGTTATGCCGAATTTCATGTTGAGCCGAGTATTCAAAATACTGTGAAAAGAACAATGCTATTACTGACCTGTATCCTCATCATATATCCTCAGCTGCAAGATAATGGTCCAATAATATTGATTTTTAAAAAATGAGCAACCCTCTGAATAATGAAGTCATTATTTTGTGTACTCAACAAAATAATACTAAAAAAAAAAAAATAGGTATTAGAAACATAAGCTGAGCTTTTAATGACAGAAGATGCTATAACCCTTTTCCAGCCTATCACCAGCGGGTAGTTATGTAAGAGACTATCTTCCTCCCATGTCAGAAATGGGAAGTAAGCAGGTGGGATGGAGGTTAGCTAGGACAGGTACACCACAGGAAAGGACCCGGAAACGTCTAGCAAGCACATTAACTGCCTCTTTCTCTCCATAAGTGTTCCTTCTCTCTTATTCATCTCAATTAATGGAGTTTCTATTAACACTAGGAATAAGTAAATGAGGTACTCTCCATGTCTCAGTTTCCTTGCCTGTGAAAATGGGTTCCTACCTCACAGGGTTATGAGGATAAAGGGTTAATATATGTAAAAACACTCAGAACAATAACTGGTACATGGTAAACTTTTAATTCATCTTAGCTATTATTACCAGGATTAATGTTTCTTTCTCTCCATTATGTCTAATGAACTAATTAGTTCCTTAGTTCTACTGAATTTCCCTCTCAGATGTCACCATCCCACTTTGCTCTGTACCCCACTTCTCTTATTCCGGCACTCAGAATCTCTACCGTAATAGGTCAAGCTACCTGCAATTTCTGCAATTTCACTCTGCTGCCAGTTAGTCTTTCATAACACCTACCTGATGCCCTACCTCCCTTACTTGAGTGAGTCACTACTGTTGCTTAGAGGAAGTCCACACTCCTTAACTAGTACATGAATTCTTCCGTCACTACTGTTGCTTAGAGGAAGTCCACACTCCTCAACTAGTACATGAATTCTTCCGTTTTCAAGCTTCTATCAACCACTAGAGCCTGCACTGTACAGCATGCTCTTTTCACACAATTTTACCAATGCAGAACACATGCACCCATAACTCTAAGGCTGCTTTACTGTGTTTTGCCTGAAATATCCTTCTGGATCCTCCTCTGCCCAGCAAATTCCTTTTTAATCCTTCGAAAGTCAATTCAAATGTTACTTTGCTTCTTTAGTTTCCCTGAGCTTGTCGTACTGAACGAGATTACAGCCTTTTCCAGGGTTCCTACGGTACACCAGAAATAACTTTGGTAGCACTCTATTGGAATTGTGCGTGCTAGTAGCTAGCTGGCTTTACCATGGACCAAAGTCAGGCAGCGTATCTTGTAATAACATCCACTACAAAGCAAATATGTCATAATGTTGACATTCCAAAGATAAAATAAGTGAACATAATGGATTTTCAATAATGAAATAATTAGTCTTAGCAATAATATTTATTGAGCCCTTATTATGGGCTAAGCAGGGGCTGTTCTAACCCCTTTATGTGCACTCCACAAACATTAGCTGAATTAATCTTGAATTCCCCTGGTCTTGGCCTCATGCTTAATTTAGCTCCTTCCACAAATATATCCATCATTTTTATAACCGATAGTTCTTCAGATGGAGACACTGAATGAAAATGAGAGGAGATCATGAAAACAGCACTTTGGTTATACTTCTTTAAGAAAGATAAATCTTAGGATTTCAAAGATGGTACAAAAGTCAGTATTTTACTTCACCCACATTATATTTTTTTTAATCCTTGAAAGGCAATTTATAAGGAACAGGAAGTAGCTGAAGATACTTGGGCAACCAAAAAGAATATGTAAATAGCCACCTGGGAACACTGGAGAGACATAGCCTAGAATGAGGATGAATACCCTGGAATAGAAAGCCAGAGAAGCAAAGCATTAAGTGCTACAAAACCATAATGACTTACACTGCATTGCACCAGTATATTGGTCAACAGAGCCACATTACCAAAATACTTTTTTAATTTATTTTTTATTTTTATTTATTCATGAGAGACACAGAGAGAGAGGCAGAGACACAGCAGAGGGAGAAGCAGGCTCCATGCAGGGAGCCCGATGTGGGACTCGATCCCGGGCCTCCAGGATCATGCCCTGGGCCGAAGGCAGACATCTGCTGAGCCACCCAGGCGTCTCCAAAACACTTATTTTTACTTGGCATGTACAAGTGCTGTTACAGTGGAGCTTTATGTTACAAAAATATTATCTGGTCAAAACAGTAAAAGGGAGCAGAAAGAAATGATCAAGTTGGATGATAGCTCTAAAACACTTAGTGCTCAAGTAAATTTGCAAAGGAGTTCAAATGCAGTGCTTAACTTAAAAAAAAAAAATTTAAAGGGAATAAACCAAAATAAAACCAATGGCTATATTATAGTGCTAGAAATCAGAGTCATTTCCTTCCTTTTTTTTTTTTTTTTAAGAATTTATTTATTCATGAGAGACATAGGGAGAGAGGCAGAACCATAGGCAGAGGGAGAAGCAGGCTCCCTATGGAGAGCCGGATACAGAACTTGATCCCAGGACCCCAGGATCATGCCCTGAGCCAAAGGGAGATGCTCAACCACTGAGCCACCAGGAGTCCCCATTTTCTTAAAAAGTTTACTAGGGGAGGCCTGCAAAGCTTTCTATGACCAAGCCGCTTATCAACATTTCTGACCTTGTTTCCCACCCTGTCCTCCTGGACCACTCTGCTGCGGCCACACTGACTTTCTGACAGCTCCATTTACCTGCCACTGGCCTCTCACCATGCACCCCCTCTGCTGGAACACGGTTCCTCCCCAGATCCTTTAAGCCTCTACTCCAATGTTTCCTTTTCAAAGAAGTCTTCCTGAACCTCCAAAAACAAACACCTCTCCCCCTCCCGCATGTTCACATTATCCACCTACCCTGTTTTATTTTTCTTTATGCCCAAAATTACATATGTTTTTCTTCTCCTTCAAGAATACAAGTTCTCATTCCCACCAGGTTCTCACTAACTCCTAGGCACCTTCCAAAAAATGTTTTCAAATGTCCTCTTTCCAAGGAAAATGTCTGGGCATCCAGCCTAATCCATTCAGATGCCCTCCTCCATAAAGCAGTCTGAATGCTTTATCCCAGACCTTATCATGCTGACTGTAACCACTGTCTTTGAAGTGTAGATTTCCTGCAGGAGTTAGAATCTAAATTGCTTGAACCCAGTAGAATATCCTGCAAGCAGGGGTCACTCAGTGAATTTGTTGAATGAACAAATGAAAGAGTCCAATCTTTCCAGGAGTTAACTTGTAAAAGGCAAGGCAAGAAGCTAAATACTAGAAATGATATTTTAATAAGTTCTGTGCCCAGAGTAGGCCAAGTAGTGACATGTGACATTTGAGTCTTGACTGTTTAAACAAAGAGTGGTAACAAGCAGATATATCATCAGTGGAGGATAATCAAGAACATGCCTTTACCTAACAACATATTGAAATAATACCACGACTTGCAAAGAACTTATAATACTGTTCTTTTGGTATTAACACTGAATAGAACTTGCTATTTTTTTTTTAAGGATTTTCTTTATTTATTCATGAGAGAGAGAGAGAGAGAGGCAGAGACACAGGCAGAGGGAGAAGCAGGCTCCATGCAGGGAGCCGGACGTGGGACTTGATCCCAGGTCTCTGGGGTCACACCCTGGGCTGCAGGCAGCACTAAACCGCTGCGCCACCAGGGCTGCCCTAGAACTTGCTATTGAGTGCAGTTAAATAAATACAGCCTTTATGCATAATTTTGCAAAATCACCTTGCCAGTAGTGCCCCAACATCAAAGATCCATACAGAAGATCCCATTTTTAAATTTCAAATGGCTTTGTTCTATTATTTTCTCATCTGCCTTTTTACAGAATGGGTAAGCCATTTCAAATTGTTTTCAGAATCAGAATGAAGTCAGAATCAAGTACTCAGCAACTTTAATATTAATTGCCAAACTTAACCTAAAACATTTTAAACACTCATTTAACTGAATACAAAGCTGATTTGGGACTTCTGACAGCCTACTCGTGTTTGTAAGTGCCAGTGAGAAGGGAGGACTTTGAGTAGTGCAGGGCTCACCTGGTTTCCCCCGAGTCCATGACACGTGTACAAAATTAATGGTTTGCCTCCTTGATTATTTTCTCCAACATCCAGACACAGAGGCTGACCAATGCTTTTTATCTAAAGGGAAAAAAAAAAAAAAAAGCGTTTTAATCTATGTGGTTGATATTTTTTTCAAATAATTTCAGGAAATAGTATTAATAAATAGTAATGTGAAATCTTAAAAGCCATAAACCAAAAAGTATTTCAGCAATTTTCCCTGAACCATGTAAATATCTGTGGTGAGGCATATACCAAGTAAAAAGGATCAGGAAAATACTCACATATCCAGATATAACAGGATTAAGGTCTGGCACATATGCTTCTGGATAAATAGTATTCAGATACCATGTAAAATTTTTACATTGAAGGCGGTGCTTTATTTCAAATCTTTTTGAAAGATCACCAAATGATTTCTAGAGAAAGATGAGAAGTAAAAAGAATGCTTAATCAAAACAGTACTGATAAAGAAGTTCAAATGCTATGCTTTGCATTTATATTTGTGTCTTAAAAAAATTCTAGGCCAAAATATAAGATGTAATTTAACTGCATTCACCATTTATTCAGGCAATAAAGATGCCTCCCTGCTTGCTTCTGCCTTGAAAAAGAATTAAGTTACCACGGTAGGTGCTCACATAATGCTATTTTATTCTTTCTTTGTGCTACTCAACCTCCCTCATGAGGCAAAGATCTCTAGAGAAATGGTAGTGGGAGAATTCAAAATTGATCCTAATTTTATGTCCAAAAATGATCTGTAAAGTGAGGTGTGAGGAAGCAGGTATAAAGAAATAGTTGCTGGGGCACCTGTGTGGCTCAGATAAGTGTGGCCCTTGATTTTAGCTCAGGTTGTAGAATGAGCTCCACCTCGGGCTCTGCACTAATTGAACCATTCTAAAATATATTTTTTTTAAGATTTTATTTATTCATGAGAGACACAGAGACACAGAGAGGCAGAGACACAGGCAGAGGGGGAAGCAGGCTCCATGCAGGAAGCCTGATGCGGAACTCAATCCCGGAACCCTGGGATCATGATCTGAGGTGAAGGCAGATGTTCAACCACTGAGCCACCCAGATGCCCCAAGAAAACAATTTTCAAAGAACACTATTAAACTGAAAATATATTTGGTCTATAGGCAAAGTTTTAAGGAAAAATTATATTTGTTACCTAAATATGCAAAAAGTTTAAATGCCCAAGCTTACCATTTCAATTAAGGTAAATATTTTCTCTGCCAACGTCTAAGTTTTTGCAAAATGTATAAAACTCTAAAGGACTTCCGGCTAGGTTATGCATTTTATCACAAGATCTGTTTGCCCTGTGGTAAAAATAGGGGTTTAATGGTTCACTTCCCCCCTTGTGAGTGATAAGGGAGTGTAAGCTGCAGTTAGCACATGCTTATCTGCTTGGCCAAGGACCCGCGTGCAGTACACAGTCTGCCCAATTTGGCCTGGTGGCCTTAAATAAAAAGATGGCTATCTGACCCAGGCATGCTCTGACTTTGCATCTTACTGACATGTTACAGGGAGATACTGGAGAGAAAAGCTGGAAAGAGGTAATCAGACCTTTTGTTGTAACAGTCAAAATGTTGATGCCCTTTAATTTCAATATATACCCTCTTAAAATCAGCACTGTTTCTTACAGAGGGTTGGGTGCCGTTCACTGAAGCACATTTCTAAAAGTCTAGTTCATTAACTACAACCAGTACTGAACCTGTTGGAGCTCAGTTCCAATGTATTAGGCATCATAATTCTGCAGAGCTTTGATCCATGTGAGATCAGTAACAAGAGTGCCATAATTTCTCTGGGAGACAGGCAAGTATTTCGCCTCTCAAGACGGGGAAGCAGAGAAAAGGTTGGCTGAGCATGCACCCCGTGTTGAGCCAATCTCTCGACCACCCTATAGAGTGTCATCCCATTTAACAGTTGCAAAGGGGGCTCTGCCAAGGTAACCCAGCAAGCAGTGGAACCAGAACTTGAAAGAAAAAAAGCCTTGATATTCCTGGGTTTATTCTCCTGCCACATTCTGACACTGTTTCCATACCCAGTTCAAAAACCAACTTAGCACCTTTATTTAGGTGTCAATCACATCTCCCAAAACCAGTTAAAAGTGGTTCCACTTAATCTTAGTTTGAGGAAAATACTGAACCAAGGCAGTTACAAAAACTAAATATCTTCCATTTTATTTTTTTTAAGATTTTTTTATTTATTTATTCATGAGAGACACAGAGAGAGAGGCAGAGACACAGGCAGAGGGAGAAGCAGGCTCCATGCAGGGAGCCCGATGTGGGACTCCATTCTGGGATTCGATCCCGGGACTCCAGGATCACACCCTGAGCCAAAGGCGGAGGCTCAACCGCTGAGCCAACCCAGGCGCCCCAATATCTTCCATTTTAAAGAACAAGGGGAATGCCTGAATTTTTTTTAAAAAGCAGTTTATTTGATTTTTCCTTAAAAAAAAGAAAAAACTGGCATCAATAAGTTATTATATGTTGCATTTAAAAAACCGACTTAAAAAATAAATTTTAAAAAAGTTTTTTACTTGGGGGCACCTGGGTGGCTCAGTCAGTCAAGTGTCTGCCCACGATCATGGGTCTCTGCTCAGTGGAGAGCCTGCTTCTTCCTCTCCCCCCTGTTCATATTCTCTCTTGCTATTCTCCATCTCTCTCTCTCAAATAAATAAAATCTTTAAA